>NC_030850.1:29637297-29668879 GCF_000208745.1 Theobroma cacao | reverse complement strand
TGTTTACTCACTGGGATTATAAAATCTCACCCCTTCTTCCTATACATTTTTCAAGCTCAGGACAGTTTATAGATAGTCGAGTAAGACGAGAACTAAGCTCGGAACTGCATTATAGAAAGTAAGAGTTCACAGTCTTACATCCTCTTGGTCAATTGGAGCCCACGTGTCATTGCAAATCAAAACTTATATTTTGGTTATCTGTATTTCTATTCATACAATTTTTACTTTACTTTCATGTGCGAAAAATTATTTACGAATATTTCTATAAAAATTTATTTGATGAGAAAATAGAATATTTTATTTATTATTTTTGAATAGTACTAGTTGTCAACAATTTACTTATAAATGAACGTTTTAGATACTTAATTGTTTTTAAATCATTAAATATATATTTTCTGCTTACCTACTACATTTTTAGCAAGTTTTGAGATTTTTGACGAAAAATTACGAAAATACCCCTATGAGCCAGAAAATAATATTTTATTGTTCTTATTTAAAAATGACTTATGATTTTTTGAAATGCGAGATTTAATAACTGTTGCTCACCGGGGAGATGCGGAAGTTGATGCTAAGCCTTGCGAGGTTTCAATCGACATTCAGGGTGAAGAATGTCTGTCGAGGCCTCGCGGCGGTTGTCACGGGCCCGATGGGGAGTTCCGGGTCGTGACAGATTGAGCTTTTATATTATAATTCATGGATTATTGGTTGTCAAAAAAGATCTATGCAATATCGTAATTTATTTAACATGCTCAAGTCAAAGCAGATAGTATCAAAGATTCACAAACTATTTTTCAGTGTTCTGCTATCCTCATTAGCCTCTTTAATATTACAACTATCTAATTATTTCTATAAATAATTTGTAAGAAATTTATTCACAAAAGCACATGAAAGTTACAAAATTTTATCTAAAATCGAATTGCTCGGTATTTCTTAACTAATTTCTTTTCTACCTCCTTATGTTTCTTTCCTATCTTTCTATTTGAGCAAAAAAATTTTGTTCTTTTTTTTTCACTTTTTTTTGTATATAACTTATTTAGATATTTATTTAATTTTGTTCAAATTTGTTGCTTTTGTTTTATGAAAAATAGGTTACTCTATTCTTAATTAAGGTAATATATAACAATAATGTTAGGAATACATTGATCAAATAATTGTACTCTACTACTTATTAAATTTAATAAAAACTACTTAACTTACAAAATTACTTTAATAACTTTTATAGTAATGAAACAGTATCATTCTGATTGATAACAATTCATATTTTATCTTAATTTTTTTCATAAGCATTAACTTTTTCTCAATTGGTTGAAAATAAATACATAAATTTGTGAACAACCATGTAACAATGATTCACTTTGTGGTCAACATTACATCAACTTTTCTGTATAGATATTTACTTTTTTATCTTATCTTCTTTGTTATTCATTATTAAACACTTCGTTATTGTTGAGCTTACAATTTTAAGAACTTTTGTTTTTGTTTCTTATAATTCATATCATCTACCTATTAACAAATATTTTTTCTTATTTTTTGTAAAACTATTCATTTCATTTATGAATCAACAGTTTTCACATTGGTTTCTACATTTTTTGCTTGCAGCCAATTCTCATTTTGTCTCTCTTAACTGCATCGAGCAATTTATAACTATCCATTAAATCAAAATTTGACCTGGTGTTAATCAAAGGTTTCCAAGGGAGCACGCCATACGCTGTAATGTGTTTTCACTTCATTTGACCTCTTATCACTACATTTTTTATATTTTCTACTAATTTCATTTCTGAACCTATTTGTTTGAAGTTTTTGCTCATACATATTACTTATTTGATTAACTAAATTGATAATATAAAATTTCAGTATAAGTTTGTTTAATCTGTGACTTTCTTAAATAATAATATAAGAAACATTTTAAGAATTTAGGATTTATTTTTAAAACCATGGATAAACTAAAGATAGCGAAACAAAATAGACATCATAGATTAAAAATACTTAGAACAAAAAAATTATCTAAAATTAAAAGAAACTTTATAAATCATCCACTTATATCTAAAGACAATAGTCCAAGTTGTAATCGAACGACTTTTTCATCACATAAAAATGTTGAAACGCTTACTCATCTTCAACAACATAATCAATCATTAATCACTATTGATTTATCTATTGCAAACCATGTTACTGTTTGTTCAACTGTCAATTCTAATGGTGAGTTGGAGACAACTTCAGTTCAACTTCTCAATACTAGACTTACCATAGATTCATTCAACGTTATCCATGAAACACAAGGAATGAATTTGACATCTTTGCCTACAAACAAATCCTCTAATTACACTTCAGCATCCACAGGGCCTATTCCTAGGAATTTGCATACTACCAATGAATCAACTCCTTTTCAAAGTACCCAAACTAATTCAACCATTCTTTGCTTTGATGGCCCAAATTATGTATGTCCTTATTGCTCCGTTTACATGTGGTATGAGGAACGAGTTGATATATCTAAACAAAATTGAAATCCTACTTTTAGTCTTTGTTGTCAACAAGGTATAGTCCAAATACCGAACTTTAGAGAAACACCTACTTTCTTAGATAATTTACTTGCTGATAATACACATAATAAAGGTTTAAATTTTAAACAAAATATAAGAATATATAATAGTATGTTTCAATTCACTTCATTAGGCGGTCGAATTGCCCACTCAATCAACAATACAAGAGGGCCTTACATATTCAAAATTAATGGACAAGTGTACCATCGAATAGGCTCTCTACTCCTAATAAGTGGACACAAACCAAAATTCACTCAATTATACATTTATGACACCGAAAATGAAATCTCAAATAGATTAGAAATCTATCATGATGATTTTAATAACAATTCTACTGATAAATCAATTGTTGAAGGTTTGATGAAAATGCTAGACGATAATAATCAAATAATCAAAGTATTTAGAATGGCTAGAGATCGATTGACAACAACAAATTTCGCTCCACTTCGACTGAGACTTATGGCATCTCGAGATCAATCACAATTAACCTATAGACTACCTATCACATCTGAAATTGTTGCTTTAATAGTTTGTGATTTTGGAGAGTATGATGGCCAACGAGATATTATAGTAGATCATATTAACGAAGGTCTTAAATGAATTAGCGAGCTACACCCATCTTTTATGGCCATGCAATATCCCTTTCTTTTCCCTTACGGTGAAGATGGATTTACACTTGATATAAATTATATTGATTCACCTTCAAGAAAAAAACCTAAACGAAAATATGTTACAATGCGAGAATATTATGCATATATAATTCAACAACGATCAACTTATAAAAATACATTATTAAAAGGTGGTAGGTTACTTCAACAATTTATAGTCGATACGTATGCTATCATTGAAGAAGAAATATTATTATTCATAAGAAATAATCAAAAACAATTAAGAGCTGAATTGTATAAAGGTTTAAAAGATGCCTTTGCCAGAGGTGACAATAATGCTAATACCGTAGGAAAACGCATTGTCCTTCCTTCTAGCTTTACTGGTAGTCCTCGATATTTATTACAAAATTATCAAGATTCCATGGCAATCTGTAGGTACTATGGTTGCCCAGATCTTTTTATCACGTTTACATGTAATGCTAAATGGAAAGAAATTCAAGATGTATTAAATTCAATTCCAAATCAAAAAGCTGAAGACAGACCTGATATAACATCAAGAGTTTTTAAAATAAAACTTCATTATTTAATGGATGATTGATTGAAGAATAAACATTTTGGTGTTCCAACAGCTGGTAAGTAGAAATTGTTTTGCTTTACAATTATATTTCGACATTACCAAATAAACTCTTTTTTCACTAAACAATATCAAACATTTAACACTTTTATCAATTATTATTATTTTCTTTTCATCCAGTGACTTACACTATTGAATTTCAAAAACGAGGGCTACCCCATGTGCATATCCTGCTTTAGCTCCATCATGATTCTAAGTGTTCATCACCTGATGATGTAGATAAAATTATAACAGCTGAACTGCCTCACAAGTTTCTTGACCCTACTGGGTACAAAGCTATTGTTGAATTCATGGTCCATGGTCCATGTGGCCTTGCCCGACCAACCTCGCTCTGCATGATCAAAGGATTTTGCTCAAAATACTACCCAAAAGACTTCCAAACAAGCACTACAATAAATGAAGATGGATTTTCAATATACCGAATAAGAGATATCCCAAATTGTGTCACAACCAAGAACAATATTAAATTAGATAATCAATATGTAGTACCCGATAACAGAGATCTGGTTATCAAATATCAGGCACACATTAATGTTGAAATTTGTGGTCAATCTCGAGCTATAAAATACCTTTTCAAGTACATCAACAAAGGTCTTGATAGAGCACGAGTCATCTTAGAAAATAAAAACTCAAATGATCAAGCACATAATAGTATCGCAAATTTCACTAGCCTTCACAAACAGCAACAAGAAGATATAGAGGTTGATGAAATCAAAACTTATTTAGATTGTAGATACTTATCAGCATACGAAGCATGCTGAAGACTTTTTGCTTTTCCAATACACCATAGAGAACCTGCTGTCCAAAGGTTAGTTGTCCATTTACCTGAACAACAAAATATTTATTTTCATGATCATGAGACTATATCAGGCGTTATCCATAGACCAGACATTACTAAAACAACTTTCACTGAATGGATGACTTGCAACCAAAATGATCAAAACGGCCATCATTTACTCTATGTAGATTTCCCAACTGAATATGTTTGGCATGAACAAGAATCTAAATGGAATAAGCGAAAACAAGGTAGGTCTATAGGTAGGATAAATTACGTACATCCAACCTCTGGAGAGTTGTATTATTTACGTATGTTATTAAATGTAATTAGAGGAGCAACTAGCTTTGAATACATTAGAACTGTGGATGGGATAACTTATAAAATTTATCAAGAAACTTGCCAAATTCTAGGTTTGTTAGAAAATGATCTAGAATGGAATGATGCAATTGTTCAAACTTCTCAATGGGCTTCTAGCGAACAATTAAGACAATTATTTGTCACTATCATAATGTTTTGTCAAGTTGCAAATCCTCTTAACCTTTGGGAAAATCATTGGAAACTTTTTACTGAAGATATTGAATATAGGATCAAGCAAGCCTTTAGAAACTTACAATACACAATCCCTGAAAATGATCTTAAAAATTATGTTCTTATTTCCCTAGAAGATCTCTTCAATAAAAATTGTAGTTCGTTATTTGAATTTAGATTACCTATGCCAAACCAAGAAAATGTCATTTACGATCATGATAGGCTAATACATGAAGAAATGAATTATAACTTATTTGAACTTCAATAATTACATTTAAATTTAATCACAACCTTGAATATCGAACAAAAACAAATATACCAATGCATTAAACAATCAGTTGAAAATGGTGAAGGACAAATGATATTTGTATATGGACATGGTGGTATAGGAAAAACTTATCTATGGAATACTATTATATCAAGCATTAGATCTGTAGGAAAAATAGTCTTGGCTGTTGCCTCCTTAAGTATTGCTTCTTTATTATTACCTAGAGGTCGAACTGCTCACTCAAGATTCAAAATCCCTCTTGATATTAATGAATATTCTACATGCCAAATCAAAAAAGGAACTCAATTAGCAAGATTAGTCCAAGCCTGTAGTCTAATAGTGTGGGATGAGGCACCTATGGTTCATAGACATTGTTTTGAAGCCTTAGACAGAACTCTTAAAGATATACTAAACCAAGATTCCAATGAAGCAATTGACAAACCTTTTGGAGAAAAAACACTTCTACTAGGAGGAGATTTTAGACAAATCCTACCAGTTATTGAATCTGGTCATAAAACAGATATTATAAATGCTACAATTAACCGATCACCATTATGGTCTAAATGTAAGGTGTTTAAATTGAAAACTAATATGAGATTATTAAAGCCTAATTTAAGTGAAGAATCAAGAAAATAGATTGAAACATTTGCACAGTGGCTATTAGATGTTGGTGATGGAAACCTACACTCAACAAGCATGGTAATTAATGGTGATGAATCTGATTACATACCATTACCTAATGATTTGTTGGTCCCTATAATACATAACCCAATAAATGATATCATTTTTTTCTGTTTATAATGACTTCGATAAATTCCATGCTGATCCTGAATACCTTAGACAAAGAGCTATAGTTACACCCTACAATGAAACAGCTAATTCAATAAATGCATACGCATTAGATCTACTACTAGGATACACAAAAACCTATTTCAGTCATGATTCTATTTCCCAAACAAGTGACCAAGTATCAAACCATGAATTACTATACCTAACAAAATTCCTTAACTCATTGAAATTTCCTAGCCTGCTAGACCATGCTTTACACTTAAAAATAGGTGCCATTGTAATGCTACATAGAAACATCAACCAAAATTCTGGCTTATGTAATGGAACAAGACTTATTATCACACAATTAGCTCCTAATATTATTGAAGGCAAAACCATATCCTCAAATTAAACGACAAACAAGTTTTTCATTCCACGCATACTCTTAACAGCAAAACATCCAAAATGGCCATTTGTTTTCAGAAGAAAACAATATCCCATCAAGCTATCTTATGCCATGACGATCAACAAAAGCCAAGGACAAACTCTTGAAAAAATTGGTATATATCTACCTAAACCTGTTTTCATACATGGTCAATTATACGTTGTTTTTTCTAGAGTCACATCTAGAAACGGATTGCATATTATGGCCACTGATGAGAATGGTTCAAGTGTAAATGAAACCAAAAATATTGTTTTTCGAGAAATATTTGATAATTTACTGTGAGGTTCGTATCTATCCTTATATACAAAAAAATATTCATACCACTTTCACAATCATGACTAATATTTTCCTACAAACACATTTTATTTCACATTTACACTCTATTTATAATTTGATTTTATATCTGATTATTGTTCATCTAATCTTTATTTCACTACTCCAAAACCTTGCTTTCTTTTCCTTTTAGTTTGCATTCTTCATTTTTGGGTTTATATACTTTGTTGTTGATAATTTCTCTATTTGATTATAGCAAAAAAAATTCACACACACTCATTTTTCCGTTATTTTTGTTATCTTCAAATGATGATTACCATTCCCAACTGCATGATTTCACTTTAATTATTCACTCTTAAAGATGATACTTGAAAATACTGCTCAATTATATAACAAAACTAAGTCATCACACAATTAACTTAGACTTAGACATGATTACCTACAATTAAAATAATTCATGCTTAGAACTTCGATTCAAGATTATCCTTAATTATAGTAAATAAAACTACACTAGGAACAAAGTATACCCTTAGCTAAGAATGCACACACCAAGGGGAAATTGAAACAAAAAAATGCATATGCATTTGCATACACTTTAGCCTACAAATCATCTATTTCTCTTTGGTTTACCTTTAATAATAAACAAATAAATACCCTTTTTACTTTAATTAGAAACATGCTTCATACATACCCACTTGATAATTTTTGGTTTCTTCACTTTCATCTTTGATCTGTTGAGAAAAAAGTCTGATTATTTTCCATTCATTGTTTATTAATGTGATCATGAAAATAACAACATTCAATATGAATTACTAAACAGTTTAAATAGATATTAACCATTTATCTTATCTTATTTACATTAATTACAGGTCTTTCGATTTCAATTACTCCCCTTCAACACTTATCTTCCTTATGGACATACCAAGTTCACAACCTTTGGTAACCCAAACTTTGATGATGCTCTCGCCAACAATGTATGTTCTGTCCTTCAAACACAACATCATAACAAAACTACAATCTTTGTAGTCAATGATGTCCAACTATTTTCAGCAAAGATTTTTAACTTCAACTAATATGTTGCTATAAATCTTTGCTTAATCAAATTATTTCTTTTCCTACTTGCATAACTAACAAATCCGTTTACACTAATTTTAGAAATCCCATATTTTTTTTGCTCACATTTACATTTATCAACATTTTCGATTTCCCACCTTAACCATTTATTTTTGTGTCATTAATACCTCATCAATCAAGCTGTAAAGTACTTTGGTGCATCTATAAATTTTCCCTTTGTCATTATGATCAATGCTCATATGAATGTATATCTTATTCTCATAAAAAATATTTTGTGACCATTGTATGTTCAAAATCTACCAATTCCAATAATTAGTTGTAATTGTTGGATAACAAAATATTAATGACTAATTTCTTCATTTAATGGCTATATTCTATACAATTTTCTTCTTAAGAACCAAGCAAATCTTATAACCAAAAAAAAAGAAGAAATACTTGAAACATGTTTACAACCAATCAAATATATAAGATGATCTTTTTTCTCTTCTTAACTTACCTCTGCCTTGCTATAGCATGTCTTCTTTTTTAACTTTTTGTCCACATTTACACATTTTCGTATCTAACTAATCTAAATATTAATTTTATTTTGTACAACATTCATTCATAAAATCATTATACGGCTTTTATACTCATCACACAATATCATTCAAAATAATTCATACCTTATTTTAATTTTGTTGATAAACATTAACTTTTTGTAAGTTCACTAAAAAAATAACCTAATTTGTCAACAATAATGTAACAATGTTTCACCTTGCCTCAACATTACATAAAATTTTGTTTATACATAATTTTACTTTGACTATTAATAAATCTAACTCAATTTTCTCTCCAATCAAATAAATAATCTTTTGTTTCACCCCAACGCAACGCAAGTTCAATCCTAGTACGACTTAATAATGTGCTTGCTCACTATTTTGTACGGAAGAGTCCACTTGAGCACCGGAAGACCTTAAAAATTAGTTTGGTAATAAATAAACGCCACACGCTGCAGAATAAACGTAGACGTGTAACCAAACAAAACCAACCCGAGGCGCCAATGACGGAAGTTCTTATCCACATCCTCACACTCCCTCCTTTCTTACTTCTTAGCTCCTTGAAAGCAAAGACCAAGCTCTGGACTTGAAGCACCAACAAAATTCACAGCCATTTCTGCTATCAAATGGCCGCGCCCTTTTCTTCAACCAGTACAGTTGGGTCCATTTTCAGGCCCAATCCAAATCCTCCCAAATCCTTCCTCTCGCCTTCAGGTTCTCTCTTCTTCCTTCTTCCAATGCATCTTTTTATTCTTTTCTTTAGAGAGCATTGTCCTAAGCTTTCCACTTACAGATTCTTTCCAGAAGGGATTCGATTGCGTGAAGTGCCGTTCCACTGATGTTAATGTGTACTCATGGAGCTCGGCTGCGAACTACGCCAGGCTTCGTCATGGCGCCTCTAAATTATCCGGCAAACCCTTTGTTGTGCTACGTAAGAGGCAAGTTGGTTCTTGATTATAGTTTTCTATGTGGTTGAGGAAATGCTACAACGAAGTTTGAGGATAGCATTGCTGTGGCTTCTTCTCTCTCTCTTTATTTTTTCATGTTTATTGGTTTGGACTGTGTAGAGCTGGAGTTTTGAGGTGTGCAACTATTGAAGAAATCGAAGCGGAGAAATCTTCCATTGAGAAAGATGCTGTGAGTGTTTTACTCTTTTTATAAACTTAAGTAGGGGAAGGGAACTTTTTACACAAGGCAACGATTGTCATTATTATCATCATTTTCTTTTTTATCAGAAGGCGAGAATGGAGAAGACAATCGAGACAGTTCGAACGAATTTCAATTCCATAAGGACAGGGAGGGCGAACCCGGCAATACTTGACAAAGTTGAGGTATGAATTTTTCTTACAAGTTCGCGTGGTTTATTTGGGATCATGGGATTTTGGGTGAACAAGCTTTTTGAGAAAATGGTTTGCGAAACCGATGGTGAGGACACATTATAAAATATCTCCAAAATTATTTATTCTAAGATTGAATTCTCGACATTCGATTTGAGGCTGGTCATGGAAGGATAGAATTTCTTGCTTATTATTCAACAGTTTTAATCTATAGCTGATGATGTCAGTCCTTCCTCTCATCAACCTATAATGCAGTAAAAAGTTAAGACACTGTAGCAAATAGAACAAATTGAACAACTATTAATGTCTTTCAGATAAGAATTTGATATGTTATGTTGATGTCTTTTGGCTTAGCAAAGGCTTAGAAAGATTTAATGGAGTGCTGTTTTAGGTGGAATATTATGGAACTCCAGTCAGCTTAAAGAGTATTGCCCAAATAAGTACTCCTGATTCAAGTTCTCTCTTGGTTCAGCCCTATGACAAATCCAGGTATAGTATAAACCAGAGGTGATAAACATTAGTTCAGATTTGTCTGCTCATGTATGTAGTTTGCAGAATCATCTTCTGCAGTATATATTGTATACATTTAAGAATTAAGGACTTTCAGAACTTGCTGGTTTTGTAAAGGTATAGCAAATAAAAGGCAAAGCTATACATACAATGAATCTTTTTTCATATGTTGACTGTCTTTTCTAAGGGAGATAAAGTTGTTTGATTTATATTGTTCTATTGAAAATTGATATCCTATATTTGCAAGTGTGCCCCATGAAAGCATTTATATGCTTTCTCTCTGTGACATATACTATGTTTTGACATGTAACATTTTTCAGCTTAAAGGCTATCGAGAAAGCTATAGTCAACTCTGATCTTGGTATGACTCCAAACAATGATGGTGAAGTCATTCGCTTGTCTCTTCCTCAACTGACAACTGAAAGAAGAAAGGTGTCTTTCCTTTTTCTTGATCTTTCGGCACGTGGGGGACTAAAAAAATCCTTTTATAGCACTCCTTGAATTCAAATTATTTATTTTGATTTATGCTATATTTAAAAAATTATAGTTTGCCTTTAAAATATTATTTTTTCCTCAATTGTACAACAATGCATCCTAAAGCTTTACCTTTTGAAGATCTTAAGTTTTTTCTGTTGTTTTCGTGAAAATTTTCCATACCATGTATGTATTGATGTCTCTCTGTCTATCTATCTCACATGATCACTCTTCTATATTTTTCAATTCACGCCCTTGAATCATAGTGTGAGGAGTTAACATGAGCATTATACTATTGCTTACAACTAAATCATTATTTGATTTCTGCTTTACCCATGGCCATGGGGTAATTCTTTTTTATTTTGCGAAGCATGCAATATTTTAGTTATTAGCCTTGGCTGTAAAACAGGCTCATTTTTTGTGGACACTTAAGAGGATGTGGATGCAGCTGCACCCTTGATGCACTATCACAAGTGTAAATACAGTGAAAATTCTCTGTTTTCTTGGAGCTACTTTGAACAGAGTTTGGAAATATTGTTATTAGCACAGTGGAAAATTATGTTGGATATTACTAAGAGAAGTGGTGACATGACACTCTCTTGCTAGTTGATAAAATCACAGCATTAGTGGTAGAATTTATTCGCTAATGTTTAGGATATTGTATTTTCTTGAGATGTGCTTAGCAAGGTGTCTTGAACATGCTTTTAGAAAGTTTGATTATTGGTTTCTCTATATTTTACATGATTGCAGGAATTGTCAAAAGTTGTGGCCAAACAAGCTGAAGAAGGGAAGGTACTTAAAACTTTTGTAATTTTGGTTTGAACTTCAGCCACTACACTTGATGCTTAATTTTGTCATTACACACACACACACACACTCTCTCTCTCAAAAAAAGAAAAAAAAAAAGATTTTTGATATTTAAGCTCAAGATACATGTATCCAGAATGATCCTAAAAACCTAAAAAGAGTATATATCTCTCTCTTTTTGGATAAGTAAAGATTTTATTTATCCAAAAAAAGCAGGTTAATGTCCTGCTAGAAAAAGCAAGTGACAAAAGCAACAATCAGATGGATTCTAAATATTCAACTTATGATTGGGTTGTCTTGGTCAAAAACCTTTAAATTTGGTTGAGGGGAGAAAAACCTTAAGTGCTTATAATTATTTCCAAGCACATGGAAGTGCTGAGGTTTACTTGTATTATTACATAAGTATCTAAGCACATGCATTCTACATTTCATTTGCTGGGTAATTTGGTTAATGGTGGATTATATACTATATTATGACTGGTTTACTTGAATCATCTTTTTGTTGATCAACTGTTTGTAGGTGGCAGTGAGGAATATAAGAAGAGATGCCCTTAAAGCCTATGAAAAGCTTGAGAAGGCTTGTATCTTTACAGCCATCCCTTCCTTTCACTTTTGGCTCATGTTTCTTTTCTTCCTTTTCCCTTGTTCATGTTTTCTTGTTACTTCTTCTGTTGACATTGTTTTTTCAATTTTAATCAGGAGAAAAAGCTTTCTGAAGACAATGTGAAGGACTTATCGAGTGATTTGCAGGTAACTTGAAATTACCTCTTTACCTTCATTTTCTTCATCATCATCATCTTCTTCTTCTCTCTCTCTCTCTCTCTCTCTCGTACAAAATCAATGGAAGAAGTGGTCACAATAAGCTAGAACATAGTATCCAATTGCTTGTTGGTCATGAAACCAATTAGCACTAAATGGCTTCAATGATAGTGCCGACGTAATATATAATGTATGGGGTACTTTCAGTACTTGGGTTTTATAATTTCATTTAAAGACAAGATCAAAGTGTTCTAGTTTTATAGAATTTTGGTTACAATCGCTGATTTAACCAAATTCTTCATTCCCTGATGTTTGCAATAGCTTATTTGACAGTGGTGCTTAACTTCCCAAATGGAGAAAACGTATTGTGGACAAAACTCCCTCTTGACAGTAACTCTGAATCCCCAATGACTCCCTGTTTTGGAGGCACACTTAAAATATAGACTATAGAGGCTTCTTATTTTCTTTAATTTCTTCTGTCCATAACTTTATATGTTCTACGTATGTGTTTGTGCATTGGTGTGTACGCACTCATGCATTTACGTGTCTGTTCTGATAGATCAGTCAATTTGGTGGGCTGCAGATTCCTCTTAGTACTCAAGTTTGTGAAATCTTTTCCTTCATGCAGAAACTCACGGATGAGTATATGAAGAAGATTGATAGCATCTTCAAGCAGAAAGAGAAGGTATGCTTGTCAAAAACAAGTTCATTTTTTTCTCTTTTGCTCAAAGAAAAAAGTCCATGTTTTTGCTTCACATTTTGACCTAATATATTGATGTTTTACACATGTTCATAGTTCTTTTGCTGTTGTCTTTCAGGAGTTGCTGACGGTCTAGGGATTGTTTGTACGAAGATGTGAACTGTTGAGCTTCCTTGCCATCGAGACAAGAAAATTAGTTGTCTTTGTTCTATTCACTTTGGTTGGGGGGTGGAAACTTGTGGTGCATGGCGTCTATACTTCTACCTAGAAAAGAGCATTTTGAAAATTCTCATGTTATGAATAGATGTCTTGGTTTGTAGTGAAATGGAAAAACTCAATATCCATGACCTTTGTTTAAAAGTTGTATGTATAGTAAGCTTTTGAGGGCTTTGACCATAAAGACCTTGTTATTAAGACTGCTAGCCGCCCTGTACGGTCCCCAAGAAACTCGGTCGTTGGAGACTTTAAAGTCATCTGATCTGAGAGTTCTTTGGTGTGTACCCGGCCAGGTTGCAGGGCCAAGTTTGACACTTGTGTTACAATTTCAGAATGGTGGTGCACAAAATTTCTCAATAAGAGTTTGACTTTTAGTAGTGAATTGACGTCGACTTGATACGTAGGGAGAATTACAGAGACGTGTACGATTCCTTAGGTCTATTTTTTCAATTTAGTAGTTATAATCTTTCTATTTTAATTTTGATAAATTTAGTTCTTCAATTTTTACTAAAAATTGCTTTAAACATAATTAATAATGGTGTTAAGATTGTGTTCCAACTTGAATGACCTGCTATTTTAGTAGTGATCATTTGATATGAATTGATTTTTGCTACTAAATAATACATATTAGTTTAAAAATATCATATATTTATTTTTAATTAAAGAGTAATAATATTTTAAAAAATATAAAAAATCAATTTTAGTATTTTTTATATATAAAAGTATATTTTTTTGAAGTAATGTATGTTCCGTGAATTAAACAAAAATTCAAGTTAACATGTCATGTTATTAACAAAAAAATCATAAAGTCAAATTTCATTTCATAAATTTAATCCATTAGTTACTATTATTTAAAGCGATTTTAATAAAAGTATAAAAATGAAATTCAATCGAATTGTAAAAACAATAAAACCGCAAAATTCGAATAGTTAAAAAAAGAAGAAATTCAAACTTGTAATATTCCTCTATTCGTTCTTAATAGAATTGCTAGAACCTGCTGGGCCTCTCAGATATGAAAGCCCACTGGCTACAACGAGTATGAAAATAGGCCCAAGTTTGACAATGGTGTACAGTTAAAAAATGTTGGTGCTGAGCAGAAATTTTTACTCAGTAAAGCTAGAGTCGTGAATCAATGCCTTAAATCCTACTACTATTTTCCAATGCATATGCATATGCATGTGCTTATTTTGTAGTTGTGGAGCAGGTGAAATTCGGAAAAGGTGTTTTTCTGCATCGTGCAAAAAGTGAGTTTAATCTATGGATCTATGTTTCTGGCTTTGAACGAAAGATGTTCAACGATTGCTTTATTAATTGCACCCAGTATCTGTCTCCCCTCGTGATGCACCAACCATATATATGCAATCCATGCATCAAATTCTTTTACCAGCCCTATGAACACAACCCTTGGGAGCTCTATCGACAGCACAAGCTCTGCCAACAAGCTACTACAAGGACTTGTTTCATCCATCACCCAATTCTGTCTGGTTGCAACGTAGACTCCAAAGCCCAAGCCGAATCGGCTGAAACGACTGGCTCGTGAGCATCTCACCAGGGGGTCCAGGACGTTTAGGTTGCATCATGCGCCAGTATGAATCACTATAAATTTCTTAACTTTTTCCATGCTCACCCAATCCAAGTTAAAGCTACGTCTTATATAAGACAATTGCTTGGAAACTTCCAAGAAGAGATAAAAAAACTCTCTCGGCGATTTATCTCTGGACCACTAGCATAGGTTCCTTTTAATCCAAGATAGTTTCTTTTCTGTTCTTTTATATATATATATATTGTTTTCTCTCATCCCTTTATTGTTATTTTTATTCAAGTCATGGGCCAACTAGATTGCATCCGGTAAAAGAAAATAAGCGGCTTTTGTTTACTTTAAGTTGGGCAAATCATATGCCCCCTCTCCTACATTTGTTTTAAATAAAATAATAATAAGAATAAAAAAAGAAGACCAATTTCCATAGCGTCCCAGTTGTATCCAAAAGGAGTCATCGTTAGTGCCATCATCACCATCACGCTTGTCCCCGTTGCTTTTAAGTGATGTTATATACAAGTCGACTTCAAGACTTCAATCTTGTGAATAAGCTTTCGAGACCCAACTCTAGATAAATACTTGAAACTTGTTTGAGGGACAGCTCTGTGGCCCCAGCTTCAACGGTTTGCACCTACCCTATTAGGCAAAAAATCATCAAGGACTTAGCCAATGTTTCGTTGCTATGCCACAACCTAAAAGCATAAATTAAAGTTGACCAAGAAATTTTTTTTTTAGTTTGAAAAGAGCGGTTACCTAATTAGAATTCTTATCCTACACCCAAAAAACTTGCAAGTCTTGCATTTGTTTTTGAGTGTAGCAGTGCAAATTTAGTGGTAATCCTTGATGTGGAGGATGTTGCTTTGAAGCATCAATTCTTTTTGCCAATTGGTAATGTGAAGAAATGAAAGGCTTTGATGGTTTTCCTGTCATGGCAATTCAATAAATTGTTTCAGTAAATGGGATAATTATTGGGAAAAACATGGGTCATTGGGCCCTTTGATGGAATCGAAATTTTGAACCCCAAAAAGGGAAGAAAAAAGAAGCACAGAAAAAGACATTGTCTTGCACTCTTTGCTAAATCATGTGGTCAGAAAAGGGTCTGTTTGCCGCTTCAACTCACACTACACATCAAAGAGAAGCATCAATTCCCTTCCTACTTCAAACATTATAAACTCTTCAACCTTTTTCTCCTATGACCAAATTTGTTTTTTCTTCAAAAAAATGCATTTTTAAATTCTTGTACTACATATATATATATATATATAATGTATAATTAAAAGTCAAAAACAATTCATGTAGTCTCCTCCAACCCTAATCCAACTAAAACTTCAAAAAAATATAATAATTAAAGCAAAGACTTTGAATAATTTAATGCAGCCTGACCATGTTAATTAATGTTTACGAATAGCAAGAAGACTAGCTTTGTACCTTCCCGAAACCTCTCTTGAATGCCGCTTCATTGCAGAACAACGAAACAAAAACAAAAACAAAAAAAAAAATCAAAAAATGCTTACCGCATTGACAAATCCGTCAAGACAAAAATATGTTTTCTGCTTTTGTCTGTTGATCCCCACTTGGATCCAAAATCAATTTTCTTATAATTAATTTGGTAATCTTCATTACATATCATTTCATTATAATATATGTCACTGGAATTGTTTGTTTAGTGGGATCAAAGAACTTGTCTCAATGAACCAATATATTATATCGTTTTATTCGTTGTGCATGTACATAAAATATAACCAAAAGTAAGCTTAAGTCAAATTACAATAGAGAGTTTTCGCTAGATTAAGGATCAAATTAGGGTATAATTTATTGTAATGAAAGCTCAAGTGCGCGTATAATCACGTGGAGGACTTGGGGTTAACCCCAAAACCAATCATCCAAGTTGATGATGAGGTTGTGCACAACCTTTTGTTTTATTTTAATGGGGAATTTTTTAAGGTGTTTGTCAAATATTTTATATTAATTAATTTTGAATATGGGCAAAGTGGAAAGAAGATGGAATCCTTTCCCATAGGGTTTAATTTTATAATTTATATAAAATTTACAGACACAAAGCATTGAAAAGCCAAAGAAGCATGCTTTACTACTTTTTTTTCTTTAATAATAATAATAATGGGAAAAAAGAAAGGGAGACTAGTTTTTAAACTTTAAATAAGGGACCGTGCAAAGCCATCATCATAGAATAAAGGATTCTGGTGTACTTTGGATTTCTTTATAGTAAACTAAGGGGTTTGCTTGGTTATTGTATGTTTATTGGCATAAAATACTATCCCCACCAACCCTTTTTATTGGCCTAAAAGATGAGGGAATATTATAGAAAGAGTTGATTATTTTGAAAGCAATCAGGTCCGAATCAAAGGTATATTTGCAAACCATGGAGTATGGAGCTAAAATGTTGTACATCCTTAATATTCCTCAACTCCATGCCATGTCTGCCATTCATAGCATGCCTTAGCTATATAATTTTGACACATTAAAAAGAAAAGGGTGATTGTTTGAATTTTATCTCTATCAAAATTTGAAAGATTAACAGGTAGGGTTTAGTTTAATTTAGTAATTTATAATTTTGTATTTTATTTGTTAATATTCCAACAGTTGGTAAGTGTTGTATAGAATAATTTAAACAACTGCCACGATTGACCGTGTTGAACATTCTTAAAATAATTTTGTGCCAAACTATGTTAATTTCCACTCATTTAACAAGAAAAATGCCAGCATGTTCTGAAAAATAAAATTACTTAAATGGTAATTTTAATACGTGGAGCGGGTGTGGCAATAACGAGATCCGAGGCCACGAGCAGTTAGAACTAATGAACAACAACCCCTGCTGTCGTGATTGCTGCCTTGGATCGTGGCCTATTTTTTCCACCTGTACTTCCCCAGCCCTCTCTCCCACTCCCTTACCTACACTCAACCCTTTTATACTCGCCATGTTAGACGCACACTTCATCCTTGCCAACCAATTCTGCCTATCACAACGCGAGTACACAGCTCATATACCTCTCTTTCGAAACAAAGAAAATCGTCCTCTGCCCCTACTATGCTGGAGTCGAGCGTAGGTTATAATTTCTTTTTTTCCCTCCACTATCTATGACGTCATCAGAAATGCCAGGTCAGCAAAAACCCACGAGGGCCCCGCCATTCTCGCAACTTCAATGATGGCGACACGAGTTGTGTACACTCTGCTGCCAAAGCATCAGGGACCGTCCGATTTTTCGGAGGTGGTTGAATGCAGGGTGCCAGGTCAGACTCGCTTTTTTATGATGATGGTTCGTCAAACCCAAGTTAAAGCCACGTCGGATTCGAATCCAACGGATTCTCTTCTCCTACCGGCAGCGAAGAACAAATCCCGATCGTTAGTGCCGCTGCGGGTCCCCAATGAAAGAATTTAACCGGCTGGAGCGGTCAATTCGGACCCGCCAAGTACCACGTGACTGATCTGCTCCTTTTGTGGACTGTACGTTCCGCTTTTAATCTCTTACGGGCAACCGGCCACGCCGGCTTCCTTGTGGACTGTACGGGAAGGGTTAAGGTAGATATTTCCTTTTTGGTGGAGTCGACGAATAAATAGTCGACAAGTGTGCTTTCTGGAGTTGATTCCAACAGATGAACTGTAGAGAAAGTCCCTTTGGTGGATGATGTTCACATTGTTTTCCTCACGCGCCCGGCAAGGTGTGGGATAGGATTTATAGAGATTGTAGAAAGGTGAGCCCCGAAGATAAAAGAAGATATGTATGGCTCCTGACACGTGGCGAGTTAGTGGGCATTTGCTATATTCCATCAGAAAGCGACGTTTCTGCCATGTTGGCATCTGGAAATCATGACCGTCGATCTATCAACAACGCAACGGTCAAGATCAACCCAGATGCTTGAAGGAGAAATCTGGGCCGTCAAGGCTAGCTCTGGAGTAGGTTCCCCGTGAGTGAATGAACAACAATAGAAATAAAAGGAAAAGGGGGAAGAGATAGAGATTTTGAGCACAAAAAGAACACAAAACAAAAAGCCAGGTGAAAAAGCAGAGAAGCAAACGGGGAGAAGAGAAAAGAGAAAGAGGGAAAACGGTGAACTTCCTCAGCGGCAATATAATAATAATAAATTTCTTCTTCGTTTCAAGCTAGTTTCTTCTTCGAGTTTTTTTCTCTGTGTCGATTTTTTCACCGTAAAGAAGTTCAAATCTGAAATTTCAACATTGTTTCGCCGCGAACTATGGTGAATTGCCAGCCGGCAGCCTATTCTCGAAGCAATATTGTATATTTTTGAGATTTAATTGAAAAGTATATCATGGAGAGAAACAGAGAAGCAAGAAGATCGAACCTGGCTTCGTCAAATGGATTGCATAGACGTCGTCAAAGAAGCAATAATCTTCGAGATTCACCTGGTTTGATACTTCTCCATATTTACCTATATATAAGGTATTTTATTAATTTATTTTCCCAATCATTTTCCTTTTTTGTTCTGGTTTGCAGAAGCTGGAGAGATGGAGATGCAAGAAACGGTGAGGCTAAGAGAGAGAGCGAGCAAGAGGGAAAGGGACCGAGATTTGTTGAATCGTAGCAAGCGTAGGAGAGCAGATAAGGTGGTTTTACAAGGAAGCAATAACAGAGAAGAAGGAGAAGAAAGCACGGAGGAGAGTTCAGGTGAAGAAGAAGACTACGAAACCGAGCAGCTCAGTAACCGTAAAATCTCACCTTCCGCTAGAGTCTCCAGACAAGTACCCCCTTTGAAGTCCACAGATGAAATGATTAGTTTTCCAGTCCCGAGAAAAGCTCGCTCAGGTATCAAAATTGTTGTTTATAATTTTCTATTCATATATAAAAAATGGAGATAATTTTTGGGTGATTTATTGATTTTTGTTTTTTTTTTCAGCTTCAGTGAAGAGGTCACTTGAGAATTGGGTGGCTGGAAATGGTGGGTTTGTGGAGGAACAAAATCACCGGCGAGCTTCGATTTCACCTGCGCGTTGGAGCGTTGAGTCAGACCGAGTTTCACCGTCTTCTTCAAATGGTTCATTTAGGAAGAAGATGGTCAGCTTTTGAGGCTTTTTAGATTTTTTTTTTGTGTTTTAATGTTTGAGGAAATTGAGAGGATTGAGGAGTTTCTGGGTTTATTTTTTTTGGATGTTGCAGAAGCCTAATGGACCTAAGACTCGGTTTCCAAAGGCGACCAAGTCTTCAAGCTCAGCCCAGGAGGATATCGAGATCGAAATCGCAGAGGTTTTATATGGTTTGATGAAGCAATCACAAAGCTCCAAGAAGGAAGATAGCGCTGGAAATCCTTTTCCAAAGCTTGAATGTGAAGATGCAAATGGTTTCTCTACCGAAACCAAGCCCTCAGGTTCATCTCAGATTGCGAGCTCTGCACAGAGTCAATCCCAGACAACGGTTTTGGCTGATCCATCGGTTGGCGTTGGTGGGTATTTTAAGCATTCAATTTTTCTGCTAGAAAGGTTTGCTCTTTTTTTTTTTTGGTTAAATTGTTTGTTTGTTTGTTTTTTTTTAATGTTGGCATTTGCAGCGTCAAAGAAGAAGAAAGTGGAATCTGAAAATTCTCCTACTCCGATGAAAGTTGAGAATGAGCAACGGGCAAAAATAGAAAATTTTTCGCCAAAACAGGGTCAAATATCAGGACTTAATGCGGTAATTTCTGAGTCTAGTTTTGATACGGGTAAAACTGCATCAGTGTTAATGGAGTCACGGGAGAACGTGGTGATGATTAAGCAGGGAGATTCGAAACCATCTGTTGAAGAACCAAATTCCATAGATGGAGCTGTGACCAGGGAAAAGTCTGTTTCGACTGAAAAGGAATCTGCTAAATTGGATGTTGATTTTCAGGATTCGACAGTGACTAAAGCGTGAGCATCAAAGAATCTTGCTTTCTTTCTCTTTTTTTCTCATTTGATTAATGCTTTCAATGTATCTGATTTTATTTTTGTTAGTGTGGGATATCACATAATATCGACCGTTTCAAAAGTGGAGAACCAACGTGAAGAGAAGTTCAAGATCGATTTGATGGTGAGGATCTCCTTTTGTCGAAAATTCAGATTAGATTTCTTCCGTTGGTATTTTGCTGTCCGAATTACTGAAGAAAAAGAATAATGAGTAATGCCCCCCCTTTCCAACAGGCTCCCCCTCCAATGGCGTCATCTCCGGAAAGGGATGGCCCTGTGGATATCGCATTGGATCCTAAGTACAAGGTTCTGGATATGGAGTTGGTAAGTGCTTTTTAGCTCTACTAATTTCTCCTTTCTTTTTTGTTCCTGGCCTGAAATTTTTGATTTCTCATTTCGATGCAGAAGATAGAGACTCTGGTCAAGGATGAAGCAAAGGTTGTGAAGAAAGAAATGAGGGCAGAAGATAGTAAAGACAAGATGGATACCATCAGGGAGAAACGAGATTCATTGAAACTGGATTTGGAGAAGCCTTATCAAGATAATGGTAGTGATTGTTGTAAATTTGAACATGGTCAAAAACAACAACTATCTAAACCTGGCATTCCTAAAGTGGAGAAAACCGGTAATTTTAATAAGTTTCAGCTTTGACTCACTCTGAAGCACAATGATTTTTATATTAAAATCTTTTTTTGCTTGATTTGTGATATGATGAGTTTACGGATTGTTCTTCTTTTACTCAGCTCAGTCTAGTTCAGTGCCTGTGCCAATCACCCTTACTGGCTGGCCAAATGGTTTGCCACCTCTGGGGTAAGCTATCAAATAGCTTCATTCTGATTGTGCATTTTGTTTTTGTTATTTATCCTTGCAGCTAATACTATTTTGTATCTAAGAAGTAGAAACCTTTTTTTTTGTGTGCCAGGTATATGCCTCCCTTCCAGACAATTCCGCCCATGGATGGGAGTACTAAATCATCTACGGCATTGCAGGTATGAGTGCTGATTTCCTTATTATGGCAAAGGTTTCAGTTTAGTACTCTCTGTCATCTTGATGGCTTATGTTAATTGTGCCATATTTTCTATGTCTTGAATTAACCATGAGTTTCTATTGGAAATATGCAGCCTCCTCATTTCCTTCTTTCTCAACCTTGGCCTAAAAGATGTGCCATGCATCATTACATTGCTCGTAACATACACTTACACCAGCAGTTCACAAAAATGAACCAGTTTTGGCCATCAGCTCCAGGTTCTGCTTCTCCATGTGGGGCCAAACCCAACAATCTCCATGTGGTGCCATCTGCAGAAAATTTGATTCTTGGAAATCCTTTGCAAGGAAGTTTCCCAGTTGTGAATCTAAACTCTACAGAAGAGAAAGGTAAGGTTATGGCGAGCTTTCCTGGTCTTACCAGGAAAGATAAAAGCTCTGACTGCACCAATTTTGTGGACACCGCACAGAGAAAGCAGGTCGTGCTTCAACTGGCTTCCCAACCAGCAGCTGCTGGTAACTTGATGGTATGGTACTGTTCTTTTTTGTTTTTTGGCCAATAATGTGTTAATGCTTTTTAAGTAAATTTAGAAATTTTTTGCTAATCTTTTTTTTTTGGGGCTTCACTAGTAGTTGGATCATTTTCTGTTAATTTGTTGAAGAATATTTCATTTTTCTAAGTCTTGGTCTTTTGTGTTATTACAGCATGGCCCTGCTTTCCTATTTCCTTTAAGCCAACATCAAAATGCGGCAAATCAATCTGGGCCTTCTAAATGTGCTACTTCCACTAACAAAGCATCATTGAGTAATAATTCAACACCCGGAATTTCCACTGGCTCTGCAGCGTTACCAGGAGTAGCAGCAGCTGTGAGCTTTAATTACCCAAATTTGGGTGCTAATGAAGCTCCATATTTGACAATATTACAGAACAATGGTTACCCTTTTGCTATCTCTGCTCCTGCTGGAAACCCGTCAGCAATTAGAGGAGGAACCCCAACTCAAGCGTTGCCTTTCTTTAATGGGTCTTTCTATTCTTCTCAGATGTTCCATCCTCAACTTCAACAGCAGCAAGCTCACTCTCAGCCTGTGGTTCAGCCAGCTTATCAGAATGCAGTCACATCAAGTGGCTCATCAACATCCCACAAGCAACCAGAAAGTCACCAGCCACGGGGTGCACAAATTAGTGGCAATAATTTTTTGAGCTCAACAAGCATGCAGTCACAGCAGTTGCAGAAGTATCACATGCTTACATCCAATCAATCTCGCAAATTGGAACCTGAGATGAATGGGGAGAATACAACCTCAGACACCCAGAAAAGTGTTTATGGCCAGAACCCACCACTTCCTCATCAGCCACTAAACTATGCCTTGGTACCTTCTGCAACGATAGGTGGTGGCAGTGTAAATGGAAATCACAGTGAGAAGCAGCTTTCACAACAGAAGAATTTGAAGGGTGGAGTTGATCTCGTCCCTCCACAAGCATTTGCCGTGTCATTTGCTTCTTTCACTGGAAACAACATACCTTCAAACCTTAACTTCTCATCTATGGCACAAAACGCCACAATTTTTCATAGCGTACCTGAGATGGGTCGGCAAGGGTACCAGGTTGCACCTGTGCCGCAAGCTGCACAGCAGAAGAATCACCAAATATCTGACGGAAAGAATGGAGGTGGTTCAACCAATCTGGATGATGGAAAAAGGGTAAGTTTGGGGAAGTCACATACAACAAACGGGCAGACATTTGTTTTTGACAATTCAGCTAGATCTTTGAACTTTGTATCCTCTCCTGTCACTGGAAATTGGCCTCCTCGCTCCATCACCTCCACTACAGTAACCACAAATCCTCCCATTGCTGCTAATTCTTCAAATTCTCAACAACAGCTGCTTCTACTTCAGAAGCAGCTCATGATGCAGCAACATCAGCAGCAACCTGCTACAGCTTCTCGAAGCAAAAGTCAGACAGCCAACACCATGCCTGCATCTTTCGTTGCTGCTAAATTTTCAAGCAATACTGCTATATTTCCACAAACTGCACCCCAAAGTAACAGTTCTGCACAATCAACCCAGTGGAAAAACTCAGCAAGAACCTCGGCTGCCCAAGTGGCTTGTACATCAGTTGCAGCTACCAACGCCTCAGCCGTTAAAAATCTTCCCCAGCAACCATCGAGGCTTCCACAAGGCCAAACCCAGATATCGTTTGGGGTAAATACCACGTCCAGCTTATCGCCACAAGTACAAGAAATACCTACCAGTAGCCAGCCAGCATCGCCTATGATAGTTGGGTCTCCACCTAGTAGTGGCAACTTGAGAACAAGTTCAACAGGCAGCAAAGTTGGTTCATCAGTTCCCACAATACAATCACAAAAGAGCGAGAATTCTTCTCCTGGTAACGGCCAGAAATCCTCTCCGGTGTGTGGAAGGAACGTGCCTTCAATTTTGAGCACATGCCCCAGCCACCTTTCCGAACTCAAGTATTGAAACGCGGCTGCAATTAGAATATTGCAACAGTAGCCTGACTTCTTCTCAGGCCTTGTTCTCAAGTATTGAAATGGGAAAGGCGCAGGACACGTTAGAAAGATTCTGAGGGGACCCAGCTTTCAGGGTAAGTGAAAGGCACGTGGGTTCCTGTTATGCCTTGAGGAGCTAAGGATTTTGATTGTGTCTTGGCAGATGCTGCACTGGAGGTGTAAAGAAAAGGAGCTTGAGAATTGAATGTGAAACGCAAGAAAAGATTAAGGGCAATTCAGAGACTTGTTCCGACTAGCCAGCTCCGTACCGGTGTTATGATCAAAAGGGCACGTGCTGATGTGCGGTTGCGGCCAGCAAGCATCGCAGTCACAATGACATGGGCATATGCCTTGTGCGAGTTGGCAGGGGATTGGGGTCAAGGAGACAGGATAATGGTTAAAAGGAGTTTGGGCTGTATCAGGTCTTACAGTTTTGAAGTCGGACCAAAGTGGGGACCTACCATAACCATATTCTGGGGACTATTGTTGGTTACCGTATTTAAGGCTACTAGGTGTTTGATTGGTCTAAGGTGATTGTAACGTGTAAATAGGATAATCATTTGCAAAGAATACAATGTTCCTAGTTTCATTATTTTATTTGAGATTATTCCTCGCCCATTTGGGTATTTGCCCTTTTCTTATTGCCTTCCATTTTGTTATTGATTGGGGTTGTGGGGGCCCGAGAGAGAGATATTTCAAGTTTGAAAAGGGCGGCAAGGAAAATCTTAAGAAAAAGAATAGGTGAAAACGGTGGAGCTGGAAGCAACTCCATCTGATTGGCCATTTGGCCTTTTTGGTTTTCTTTTGCTCCTTT
The DNA here is from genome assembly GCF_000208745.1 of Theobroma cacao. Classification (NCBI taxonomy): domain Eukaryota; kingdom Viridiplantae; phylum Streptophyta; class Magnoliopsida; order Malvales; family Malvaceae; genus Theobroma; species Theobroma cacao. The sequence goes on along the minus strand of NC_030850.1, from coordinate 29,643,889 downwards.
GCCTTCCCTCGCACCCTCCCTCCCTCCCCCCCCTTTGCGTTGTGTGCAGTGCACTAGCAGGTCTGTTGGATTCAAACTCATCTTAGCCTTTGACCCAACATAGTCATGGTTTCACGCCAGCTAACTTAAATCTGTCTAAATTCAAATCATATAAAGATTACTTTATTGTTGCGCCTGCCATAGTACCACGTTTCACTTCATACATTATCTTATTCTTTTCTAAAGGATAGGCAAACGTGGTGGACGGGGAATGAGGTTTCCACCCTTTCTTCTTTTCAGTGGAGGCCCGGAGCGTATCTAATCCAATCTTAATCTATCCCTGTCTAGCACAGTTTTTGCCCTTTCTGGGCGTTGTTAAGTTAAAAAGTTAAAAACTGTTCAATTTCATTTATCCCTATCTACTTCTGACATGCTTGTACAGTATAATTTGACAAAAGAAAAAAGGAACTAATTCCTGTAGACTAAAAATTGATGATCATAGCATTTCAATAAACTTTTTAGACATTCTATGTCAGCTGTATGTGGAATTTTGTTTCACAAAGGGAATGGGGCTAAGCCCCTAAACACACCAAAACAACAACAAAAGAAACTCTGACGAAATCAGTCCGCCTGAAGGAAGCCTTTGAATGTGAAGTTCATTCCTCATCATCCTGTGTCTGAGTATTAACTCATGGTCCGTGGTGTCTTAAGTTCCCAAAATTCTGCTTCTTCTGCACTCCTCTATCATATCATGTCAACGCAAGTAAGTGCTATAACTTTTCTTAGGGTGGTTTGGGCCTGAGGGATAACATACTGCCAGACGTTTCAGTCTCTAACAACAAACTTAGAAGAGTCTTTTCATGCATATAAAAGGCATAAAGAAACCAGTTCCATGAAACACAATATAAATGGTGGAAGAAAATGAAACGAGGAAAAAAGAAAGGTTCTGAGTGCCTTTTGATGATTCCTCATCTACTTCTGTAGGAAAGATGCTGCATTGACCTCAACATCTTCTTTGGCTCGTCTATCAAATGGATCCTCACCAATGTACAAGTCCAAAATTGATCTACAAAGGAGTTTGCTCTGTATACTTCCTACCTCTTTACCATCAACTACAAATTTAGAAAAGAAAAGAATTAGAGACTTACTTTTAATGCGGTGTAAAATCATATAGAAATGAGACAAGCATAAAAGAATCGTTTTTATTCATGCAGTAAAACTAACCTTGGAGATCAAGAAATTTATATGCAGAAGCAAAGACAGCCTTTTAACCAGTTAAGTATTAATCAAAGGTCTCATAATAAACCACATGCTCCTCGTTTGAAAAATATGTCTAGCATTATGTAGATCAAGATACAGTTGTGTAAGAGAAAATAGAGGGAATAAAGGACACTTGTTGCGCTAATAGATGGAAAATCCACACAGAATGAAAGAAAACAAACAGAAAATTTTAGAAAAGGCTTCTTATTTCTAATTTATTGGTAAATAGACAATAAATATCTTACTTGTTGTCTTAAGTATATGGCCTCGTTCCCTTATGAGATCTATCACAGATCCCATTGGTATTTTATATTCATCTTTGAATTGAGAAGTGAACCTGCAACCGCGTTCAACATGACATAAACTAACATTAAGAAAATGTTACACAGAAAATAGAAGCAGGAAAGTTTGGGGCTACAGAAGTTTAGAAACAGATAGAAAAGGAAAAATTGAAGAAAAGAGATACCAGTGCAATGCTGGCAAAAATTAGAAGCAAGTCAGAGGCTCAGAGTAGTCAACTTCAGCGAATTTAACAACTTAGCATATTGCAAATCATATTCTTAACAGCAATGTCCAGAAGAGCCAAAAGCAACACCAAAAACATCAGAAAATGATGACTAATTTGTAACATCAAAAGGTATGAAGCTGCTAATTTAAACACATGAATTTCTGCTTATCAATTGAAATTTATGAACTACAAGGTAGAAGTTGATATTTAAAAGTACAGTTCACCTTTGAAGCAATTCTTTATTATCTGATCCCCCAAACTTTTGGAGTCTGCTTCCCACTGACTCTTCAAAAGCACTACGCACAGAACGGATGCTTAATTTGCTGTAGACAATTTGAAGTCTAACAGTCATGCATATATCAGCTTCCATAAGATCATTATTAAAATCCTTATTGTCTTTAAGTTCAGTAGCAGATAATTTTCCATATTTCTCACTCAACAACTTCCTTAAATCATCCCCATTAGCATACACACCTGCAAGAGAACCACGTTATCAGCATAAAGAAATTGCAAACGACATTTTTGCCCCTTAAAATAATTGATTCAATAGCTCAATCTACATTTTTCATCGATGATCAAAGCTCAATCTATATCCACATTGTAGCCCATAATTCAATACTTTTGCCAATTGACATCATTCACTTATGCAATATTATTACCAAAAGTATCCTTTAAATTCTAGAAATTCTGGCATGAAAGCCTCGAATTCAAAAGCAAAACGAAAGCTGAAACCTTGCACGGCATCCAGAATTCCAGATAATAGAAACATAAACAAAGCTTCCAAAGAAAGGAACAAAACATGTTCCTAGTACAAGATGTCTAAGTGGGTCCATTGTACATTAACAGAAATGAAGAATCACATAGAAACACAAAAAGAAGCAGAAAATTTCAAAGAAGAAGAAAAGAAATAAAGTTACCAAATGCATAGACATCGATGTTCTTCAAACCCAGGATGCTCTTTTTCCTCAAACCAATTCCAAGAAGTCGAAGGGAATTTCCCAGAACCGAAGGAAAAGAAACTCCAGTCTTTGATTCGACAACTGGAGCTGAGCCATCAGCAAGAGAGAGCGAGCCCCAAGGAGGAGAAGAGTGATCCCGAAAGAGCAAATTCACTGCGTTTTGGAGAAACGGGTGATTCGGATTCTGCGAGACGACTGCCACGCCCGCCGCAGCCGCAGCTCCTACGCCTGTTGCTGCGGCCAATGTGGCGGAGAAATGACGCGAGGAGGCATTCCGGTGATGGTTCTGGGGGGTGCCCGGGAGGTTCGTGGGCTGAGAAAACAAGAACGGGAACCTCAGGGACACCATTTTTTAGCTTTTTTCTTTTTTTGTTAATTATCGAAAATGGGTTAGTTATGCGCCACCTTATGATGTGGACGTGGACGTTCGTCAACAAGGAGGAGGGGTTTTTAGGCCTTTCACTAAACCAGGAGCCCAATAGGCGTGGCCCAAACTAAAACATCTAAATCCATAGTCCATGGAGCAATGGTCGCCTTTGTCCTTAGGTTTTGGGCTTTGGTTGGCTGGATTCAGCCCTTTGGGCAAACCAAAAAGCCAACCGATCGAGGTTTAAGGGACTTGGGCTCAGCCTTCGTAGGAGCTTCTTACTCCGTACTATACATAATACGCATTTAAACAAGCAAACTGAAAGCAAAGCGGATCCAAACTTAAGCATCACGTCAAAAGCTCAGCTAATTTGAAGCAATGTAGTTTAAACTTTAAAATAACTCTTAATAAATTAATGTATTAGAATTAAGACAATCATTCAGCGGCTTGTCGTTTCCAAGAAATGCTATTGCTACCTTCTAAATTTTACCAAACCCATCACTGTCAAACATGAAAAGAACAATTATTTTCCACAGTTTTTAACTAAATACACTAGGATCAGTTCCATATGGAAATTAGTGCTATTAAAATAACAATGCTGAATTTGCCCATGCACAAAATTTGTAATGAATCATTACTGTCCGCAAAGAGACAAAGAAGAAGCAGGGATTTAGATTCGGAAAATGCAGGCAATGATTAGCTTGCCATGCTCCATGAAGCGTGTTACGACAAAGATCAGAACTGCTAGGAAAGCTTGACTGATCAACTTATATGCAAAATTGATTTGTTTTTTTCCTTGTTCTTCATATTCTATTTTGTATGTTTTTCATCTGTAGGGAGGATTCTTATGATAAGAAATGGCAGTGTTATAAGTACGTAAAAAGATGTATTAGAGACAGTGGATGGGAGGATTGGAATAGTTTATGGAGTACTAATGTTATGACAAATGGTTGAGAATGTGATAGAAAATGACCAAATAGAAGAAAATTTGAGAGAGAATATTTAGAGGGAGAGAGTTGAGTGTGAAAGTGTATATGTCTTAAGAGTGAAAATATATGAAGAGAAACACTTGTATTCCAAGAAAGAAGAAAATTTTTTAACTATCTATATTTGAACCATCAAATCAAATTTTTCAAAACATTTCAAGGTGAAATTACCTATGAATCTTTTCACTTATTCTGAATAACTTTCTTTGTTGTTTACGAGATATAAATGTTCCACTCTTTTTACTTGTTCTCATTTTTTTATGTATAGCAAGAGAGGGAAAGGGATTAGTAAGGCCCCCACCCCTTAACAATTTTAAAATTTTTATTTCAATCTTTATTTTTTTGAAATTTTATAATTTTGTTTCTATAATAATTTCATAACATACCCTTATTATTTTAAAATCGTATAATTTTGCCTCTATAATAATTTTGTAATTTTACTCCCTATTTTATAGTTTATATAAATACCAATATCTTATTTGAATTTGTGTTTATCTTGTATATAACAAATAATCTCTCAAAAGCTTTGCAACTTAAATCTCAAGACATACTAAATGCAATTCGTTTAGTATTGCTTACTAAAAAGCATCTCCAACAATTGAGAGAAGATGGATGGGAATCTTTGTTTGTGTCGATGAAGAAGTTTTGTAAGAAATATGAAATTGAGATATAAATTAGGTAAGGTCGTCTTCAAAAGAATCATGCCATAACACTATTGTCAAGTTGATTTGTTTCTGATTGCTATTGACTCACTCTTGCAAGAATTGGATTCTAGATTTAATAACAATATGGTGGAGTTGCTTACTCTTGGCACATCTTTAGACTCTCATAATGATTTTGAATCATTTGATGTTGAAAGTATTTGCAGCCTTGCAAATATATATTACCTTGATGACTTTACCAAGCATGATAAAATACATCTAAGTTGTCAATTGGATATATTCAAGCTTGACATTCTTCATAATCAGATTTTGAAAAATATATTTACACTTTCTGAGCTATGTCAAGTGTTAAGGAAGACAAGAATATAAAAAATTTACTTTATTGTTAACAAATTGATTCAATTTTGGTGGAATTCAAGGAACCGGCAAAATTGACTTCAAGGCGAGCCTTTCAAAAAACGTTATCTTTACGACTTATTTCGCCTCCACCATTCGGTATGCAAAGGGGAATAATGCGAATAGCCTTAGGGATATAATGAAGCCAATGTCTAACTTCGTATTGTACTTTACGAGTGTAGATCGCTAGATACACTCGAGGGTTTACAATTTGGCCTTAGAGCCTACTTTCTACAACAAGTATATTATAAGGAATCTGGAAGCTTTTGTAAATGATGTGAACTTAAGTGTTTATGTTAAAAGAACACAACACTTTTTTTGCTCTTGATATTTTTGCACTTACTTTGTGTTTGATTTGATATATCAAAATGGTTGGCAACTAGCCCTTTATATAGGCTTGTAAGTGTCTCTTCTTCAAGCACACAACCCTTTCATTAAGACACTTTTTTGTCTAAAACGTATTTTTATATTTTGCCAGACACAACTTTTGGATAAATGTATTATTTCAAAAATCATCTTATGAAAAGATAACTATTCATTCCATAGATTATAGCCTTTGAGTTATGATTTGAAACAATAACTTTTCATATATAACTTTTAAGCTATGGTGTTTTTTCAATATGTCTCATGACTTTTAGATATTATTTTACCAAGAGACATAACTATTCACATAAATACCTGCATATAATCCAATAGACATACTATATCACTTTATGTGACATAACCTTTGAGCTAAGATAGCTTTTCATCATGTGACATAACCTTTGATTTTGAAAATACACCAACAATCCCCCATCATTTTCAAAATTTCCAAATATCAACAACTTTGGGAACCTTGTGCATAAATGAAGGTATCCCACATATTTGAACCTTCACTTAGTGAGTGTGGTTGGTTCTAGTCTGAATTGAGTGGTTGACTAAGAATTGAACCATCGATTATTCATTAACTAGTCGGGCCACTAAACACACACAAGCTTCCTTGCTCACTTTGTATCTAGTTTTACTAACACGTTTTATGGCCTTGTGTTTTACATCTTTTCATGAGTGTTGTTAGAGTCAAGCCTTTAGCTCCTAGAAACGGCCACACTTCCACTCACATGGGTAGCCTCCATCGAAAGTACTTTGTAATTATAGTAATTCAACATATATATGTTATGGGTCTATTAAGAACTTTTATTCAACCTTACTTTACACATTACGGAAACCAAGCACTATTCACCTTGGGATGGAAAATATAAATTAGTGCTTGCAATCATCCATGTGGTAGAATGGTCAGTCCTTAGACTTGCAAGTCAGCCATAAGCGTCGAGGTGAGCTCCTATCATTGGAGATTTAGTTGATAGGCTTGAGACCCATCCCTCTTGAGGTCTTTATAACCAGGTCTTTGTGTAGACAACCTAAATATATATATATATATATATATATACAATAAATAATAAAATAAACAAAAATATAAAAAATTATATTAAAAAATT
>NC_030850.1:29627824-29630349 GCF_000208745.1 Theobroma cacao | reverse complement strand
AATCACACCTAGATAAAAAGATTGGTGGCGACTCCCACACCGATTCTAATTTTCGCCCGACGTCTGGCGGACGGGTTCCCGGACCCGCACGTTACGACACTTTGTTTAGACCTTTAGTAAACGGATCCGCTAAATTTTCATCAGACCTCACATAACTTATAGTGACTATACCATCATTAATTCTTTGTCTTACAATGCTGTGTCGAAGTCCATTATATCGACTCTTTCTATTGTATGCTTGATTATATGCCTTTGATACAGTGACTTCATTGTCACAATGTATGAAGATTGGTGCCATTGGTTTAGGCCACAATGGAATTTCATAGAGTAAATCTCTCAACCATTTCACTTCTTGGGTGGTAGATGCTAAAGCTATAAATTCAACTGCCATAATGGAGTTTGCTTGACAAGATTGTTTCTTAAAATCCCAAGAAACAGCACTTCCACCAATTGTAAAAATCCAATCAGTCGTAGAAGTATGATCCGTTCTATTTGAGTTCCAACTAGCATCTGTATATCCTTTTAAAACTGAAGGAAAACATGAATAACAAATACCATAATTCTTTGTACTCTTTAAGTACCTTAGAACTCTATGAACAACATACCAATGTTGTTTACTTGGATTACTTGTAAATCGACTTAGCATCCCAATCGCAAAAGCTATATCCGACCTTGTACAGATCATAGCATACATTTTGCATCTAATCACTTTTGCATATTCATTTCGTGCTATTGGCTTGTCTTTGTTGGGTACTAGCCTTATATTAGAATCATAAGGTGTAGTCATTAGCGAACAATTTGACTTACCATACTTCATTACAATCTTTTCAATGTAATGAGATTGAGACAATGTTAGGTTATTATTGTCTCTTATTATTCTTATATCAAGAATAACATCTGTCATACCTATATCTTTCATGTCAAAATTCTGTGACAAGAACTTTTTTGTGTTCTCCACTTGTTCTACATCAGTTCCAAAGATTAACATGTCATCAACATATAAACAAATGATGACACCTCTACCATTATGGAAACTTACTGTAGACACATTTGTCAAATTGATTGATATTGTAGCCGTTAGCTAGTACAACTTCATCAAACTCTTGATGCCATTGTTTAGGCACTTGTTTTAATCCATACAAGGACTTTACAAGCTTACATACTTTCCTTTCTTAACCAGAAAGATAAACCCTTCAAGTTGTTCCATATACACCTATTCATCTAACTCATCATTTAAGAATGTTGTTTTAACATCCATCAGTGATTTACCATCTTATGTATAAATGCAAGTGCTATAAGCACTCTAATTGTAACTATTCTTGCTACCAGTGCATATGTATCAAAATAATCAACACCTTCTTTTTTGTTTAAAGCCTTTTGCTACTGGCCTTACTTTAAACTTTTCTACGGTTCCATCAACTTTCATTTTCTTTTTAAAAATCCACTTACAGCCTATAGGCTTGGAACTTAGTGGAAAGTCTACCAATTTTCAGGTTTTATTTCCCATTATTGAGTCCATCTCATCTTGTATTGCTTCTCTCCAAAATGAAGCATCTCGAGACTTCATTGCCTCTTCATAAGTTTGAGGATCACCTTCACCTTCTACATTAAAGCAGTAAGGTAAGTATTCACATGTTTCTTCTCTTGTACCTTCTACTAAGTATATGAGGAAATTGGATCCATATGTCTTTACTTTTCTAATTATTTTACTCTTCCAGAGCTCAATTTTCTCGTCATTTTCTGAAAGTTTATCACTTTTTGTTACTAGTTCTTTGGGTCTTGGAATTGAATTAAATTGAATCTTGTTTCATTAAAGATAGTGTCTCTTGATTCTATGACCGTATTAATGGAATATGAATCATTGGGCTTTATCACCATGAAACGATATGCTTTACTGTGTTCAGTATATCCTATAAATATACATTCAACTCCTCTTTCACGCAATTTCTTTTCTTTGGTTTCGAAACTCTTACTATGGCTCGACATTCCCAAACTCTTAAATAATTAATGTCGTAACGTGCGGGTCCGGGAACCTGTCCGCCAGACGCGGGCGAAAATTAAAATCTGTTAGGAGTCACCACCAATCTTTTTTATCTAAGGTGTGATTGGTCACCTATTAACTCGATTCTAATCGACGAAGTCCTAAATTAATTTTAGGCCGGTCGAAAGAACGAGAACTGGTCTACATTTTTAGAGATGGGTTCGGAAGTACGGTTACGCACGGAGAAGGGTTAGCACCTCCGTGGCGCCCGTTCCACGAACGGTACCATTTAATCTTAAGTTATCTTAATATAGACTTATCCTAATTTAATCCCTATTTTATTAATTAAATTTTTATTAAATTGACAGACTGAGTTTTTTTCTGTTTGGTTTTACGTATACACATGATGCAAGCGTAAAATGATGTCATGACTTGTTTATTTTAAATGATGGAGTCGGTAATCTTTTATTGGAAAATTATTCGAAGACCATCCCAACGCTTTGGTGAAGTCTCGAAATTTTCCTCACCTAGAGATATCCCCGGA
>NC_030850.1:29580132-29626751 GCF_000208745.1 Theobroma cacao | reverse complement strand
TCTCCCAGCCGCTCCCCTTTTCTTCTCTCTTTCTTTTTCTTTTCTCTTTCTTCTTTCTTTCTCTTTCTTTCTTTCTTTCTCTCCTAGCCGCTCCCCCCTTCTTCTCTTTCTCTTCTTTCTCCTTCTCTTTCTCTTCTTTATCTTTGTCGGGGCATCGCACTCTTCTCCTCTTCTCTCTCTCTCTTCTTCTTTTTTTCTTTTCTCTTATTTTTTTTTTGTGTTTTTCTTTTTCCTGCTTGTGGCTAGGTAGCTTCTGGAAGATTTTTTTTGATCCCCTTTTTTTGTTTTGCAGGTGGTCCTTAAAAGGCTGGGTTGTCCAATTTTTTGGACAACCCGGTAATGGGGTTCTTGCACCAGGGAGTTGGTGGCCAGAACCCCATCATGTGTGGTGGTTGGGGAAGGGATGGTTGGGCGTACGCCCAGCCATTCCTTCTTCTTTTTTTTTATTACTATTATTTTATTTCCTTTTATTATAATTTAAAATTATTTGTTTATTTTAGGTGTCTACAATTAAGATTTAGCTTTCTTCCTTTCCATAGCTCATAAAGAGTAGTCTTACTCCTTTTTGTTTAGGATTCTATTTAGTATATGGCAAGCTGTTAATAAGGCTTCTCCCCAAAATCTTTTTCCCAAATCTGAATTAGAAAGCAAAGCATTGACCATTTTCGTAAGAACACGATTCTTACGTTCCGCTACACCATTTTATTTTGGTGTGTATGGAGTGGTAATCTCATGAATAATACCCGTGGACTCGAAATACTTAGGATCATAATATTCACCTCCTCTATCACTTCGTAAACATTTGATAAGCAATTCACAATACAATTCAATTTCTTTTCTATAGATTCTAAATTTCTCCATTGCTTCATCTTTAGTGTGCAATAAGTAAACATAGCAATATCTAGAGAAGTCATTTATAAATGTTACGAAGTATTTCTTTCTACCGATAGAAGGAGTACTATGCATATTACAAACATCAGAATGTATTAATGCAAGTAATTTGGTGTTTTTTCTACCTTAAGAAATAAGCTTCTTGTGAGTTTAGTAACCAAGCATGTCTTACACATATCATTATTTACATCAATGTTAGGTGTTAACTCTAACTTAGCCATATCATGCATTCTTTTATAATGAACATGACCTAATCTATTATGCCATAGTTTAGACAAAATTGATTTATCATCATGAACATTAAACAAAGCATCAAGATAAATAGAACTAGTAATATTCTTATTAATATTGAGTTTGAACATGTTTTTACAAAAATATTAACTTCCCACATAATGTCCACCTTTGGTAAAGATGAACTTATTTGCTTCAAATACTAATTTGAAACCATACTTATTCAACAAGCCACTTGACACAAGATTCTTTCTTACTTCCGGTATATAATAGATATTGTTTAGTATAAGTATCTTTCTAGAAATAAGCATAAGTTCCGCGGTGCCTTTTCCTTTCACTTGTGTAGTGAAGGAATTTCCCATGTATAGCATGTTTCCATCATTAACTACTTCCAAAGTCTTGAAGAAGCTCTTGTTGTTGCATACATGATTAGTTGCACCAATGTCAATCCACCATGCTCCATCATCTTAGAGAAGATTGACCTTAGAAACCACAGCCACAAATCTGTTGCTGTACACACCTTATGTCTTGTTTTTCAAAAGTTCACATTTCGCCTTAAAGTGTCCATATTTGTTACAATGGAAACATGACCCCTTTTTGTTCCTTTTGAACTTATGACTTTTGCCATTCATACCCACGAAATGTTTTCTTTTGACCAGCTTGTTTAATGGTTTGTATTCCATCATATGGACCTTTGAAGTCTCAAGATTCTTTTCATTAGAATCTTTTTCTTTTTCATCTTGCTTGACTTCTTCTTGTTTGCGATAATCTTTTTCTATTCGAAGATGATTACCAAGGTCCTCGAGAGACATATTTTCTTTTTTATGTTTTAGAGTTTTCTTAGTGTCTTTCCATGAAGGGAAAGCTTATCAATTATTGAAGATATTACAATAGCTTCATCCATTTTAAGATCATATTGCTTAAAGCTATTTAGAATGCGTTCAAGTTCATGCAATTGCTCCATAACAGAACGATTATCAACCATTTTGTAGTTATTGAAATGACTAACCAGAAATTTTTTGCTGCTTACATCTTCAACCATGTATCTTGCTTCCAATTTGTCCCAAAGTTGTTTTGCACTAGCTTCACTTTGGTACGCATCGAACAATGCATCCGATATTTTATTAAGAATGTGTCCCATGCATATGTAGTCATCATTATCCCATTTTTGCCTCAAACGAGTTCTATCCGTGGATTATTCACCATCTTCTTCGTTTGGTCGTGGTGTATCTAAAACATAAGTGACTTTAAGAGTCATGAGGAAAAAGCACATTTTTTTTCTGCCATCAAATAAAGTCTCCTCCATCAAAGCGATCTAATTTGACAATATTGGTAGGCATCTCTTTAAGTGAAACCATTGAATTCCAACACCATGAAAATAAATCTTAAAATTGTTGGTGCAAATAGGGTTTCGGTGGAATTCAAGGAATCGACAAAATTGACTTCAAGGTAAGCCTTTCAATAGACGTTATCTTTAAGACTTATTTCACCCTCACCACTCGATATGTAAAGGGGAATAATGTGAATAGCCTTAGGGATACAATGAAGCCAACGTCTAACTTCATATTAGACTTTACAAGAGTAGACCGCTAGATACACTCGAGGGTTTGCAAAGTTGTTTGGCCTTAGAGCCTACATTTTGCAGTAAGTTGATTGTAAGGAATTTGGAAGCTTTTGTAGATGATGTGAACTTAAGTGTTTATGTTAAAAGGACACAACACTTTTCTTGCTCTTGATATTTCTACACTTGCTTTGTGTTTGATTTGATGTATCAAAATGGTTGGCAACTAGCCCTTTATATAAGCTTGTAAGTGTCTCTTTTTCAAGGACACAACTCTTTCATTAAGACACATTTTTGTCTAAAAGGTATCTTTATATTTTGCCAGACACAACTTTTGGATAAAGGTATTACTTCAATAATCATCTTATGAAAAGATAACTATTCATTCCATAGATCATAACCTGTGAGTTATGATTTGAAACAATAACTTTTCATATTTAACTTTTGAGCTATGGTATCTTTTCAATATGTCTCATGACTTTTAGATGTCATTTTACCAAGAGATATAACTATTCACATAAAAACCTACCTATAATCCAATAGACACACTATATCACTTTATGTGACATAACCTTTTAGCTAAGATAACTTTTCATGATGTGATATAATCTTTGATTTTGAAAATACACCAACACTTAACACGTAGTTGGAGTTATTTGTATAATTTTTACATAACTTTGTTTTTATCCAAATTACTTTAATAGTAAATCAGTTGCTAGATGTATTTACTAACCTAAAGGGAATAACCATATCTCATATATCAACTGCAAATGCTCCTATTAACATTAATGTCCTTGTATGACAAGGCACGCCAGAAGCGTTGAGATCAATAGGTTCCAAAGATAAAGTCCTCGAAAAAAATGAGCAAATATTTAAGATAGTCAGAAAAAGAAAGTAGAAACTCTAGAAGAGACTCCTAACATAATTGATAAACATTTTAAAAGAAATTCAGGTACCTAAAATCAATGCAAATAAAGAGATCTCAATAAATTAGTCATGATGGGACAAAATGGAACTAGTAAATAAATGTCGACGATGTTTTGTATATAATATAAAGTTCAATATTATGAAAGAAAAATGAGGATCTTGAACTTATATTTATTGAAGAATGTAGACATATAAATGATTGGCCAATGTGGAAAGACGCAATCAAAGTGGAATTCAATTTAATTGCAAAACGTGAAGTTTTTGGACCTGTAGTCCGTATGCCAAATGGTGTAAAACCAGTGGGATATAAATGAGTGTTTGTGCAGAAACAAAATGAGAAAGATGAGATTGTGAGATATAAAACATGGCTTGTCGCATAAGGTTTTCTCTAAAGATCTAGTATTGAAGATGAAGAGATATTCTCTGTGGTGGATACAATTATAATTCTATATTAACTAGTTTGACAATATATGAGAAAATTAAAATGCATCTAATGAATGTAGTTACAGCTTATTTATATGGCTCATTTGATATTGATATCTATATGAAAAGCCTTGAAGGATTTAAGTTGCCTGAAGCACCAAATTTGAACTCTCGAGAAATTTACTCGATTAAATTAAATAAATCTTTATATGGATTAAAGCAATCCAGACACATGTGGTATAATCGTCTTAGTGCATAGTTGTTTAGAAAAAGGCTGTAGAAATAATCTTATATGCCCATGTATTTTATAAAAGGGTTTAGATATGAATTTATTATAATTGCTATTGATATTGATGACTTGAATATTATTAAAACTCTTGAAGAGTTATCCAAAGCCGTGGATTACTTAAAGAGAGAATTTGAGATGAAAGATTTTGGAAAAACAAAGTTTTGTTTAAGTCTTTAGATTAAACACTTGACAAATGGAATATTTGTCCATTAATCTAATTTTATAGCAAAAAGTGCTAAAACGATTTTATATGGAGAAAGCATATCCATTGAGTTCGCCAATGGTTGTAAGGTTATGAGATGTGAAAAAAAGACTTTTTTTGACCTCGTGAGGATAATGAAGAATTTTTTGGTCTTGAAGTACTGTGTCTTATTGCAATTGGAGTACTAATGTATTTTGCTAGCAATATATGACTTGATATATCAATTGCGGTGAATTTATTAGCAAACATAGTTCTTTTCCAACTCGAAGATATTGGAATGGAATTAAACATATACTTCGATATCTCCGAGGAACAATGGATATAGGCTTATATTATTCAAATGCATCAAAATAAAATTTAATTAGTTATGCAGATGCAGAATATTTATCATATCCATATAAAGCTTGATCCTAGACAGGTTACTTATTTACATATGGAGTTACAGCTATTTCATGGTGTTCTATAAAGCAAACTACAGTTGCTATTTCTTCTAACCATGCAGAAATTTTAGTAATTCATGAGGCAAGTCGTGAATATGTCTGATTAAGATCTGTAACTCAACATATTCGAGAAACGTGTGGTTTATCAACCAAGAAGAAAATTCTAACAACGTTATATGAGGATAATACTATTTGTATAGTACAGCTAAAGAAAGGATATATTAAAGACGATCGAACAAAACACATAGTTCGTCAAAATACTTCACTAATGATCTCCAAGAAAATGGTGAAATTAGTGTTTAACAAATTCAGTCAAGTGACAATCTAGCAAATTTGTTCACAAAAGCCCTTCTTATTGCAACATTTGAAAAGTTGGAATGCATTATTTTAAAGATCTCTATAATGTAGTCATCAGGGGGAGTAAAATACGCACTGTACTCTTTTCCTTCATCAAGATTTTTCTCACTGGGTTTTTCTTGATAAGGTTTTTAATGAGGCAGTATTTCAAAAGCGTATTCTTGAAAAGAATTATGTACTTTTTTTGCTTCACTAGGATTTTTTTTTTTCATGAGTTTTTTTTCTAATAAGGTTTTAATGCGACATATTCTTAATACAATAGACATTCAATGGAGAGTGTTACGAATAAATATGTGAATATCCATTATATTATAACTCAAGAAGTGCATACCAAATCAAACAGCCTAAAAGGCAAGATACAAGAAATGTAATATGATTTGAACTCTTAGATAGAATTAGATTAAGACTATGATTCAAGGGGTTGTTAGCCTATAAATAGGTCTCTTCACTTCATTTGTAAATATATACATTTCAATAAGATCTCTTTTCTCCCTCTAAACATTTTCTTTCTTCTCTTTAATTATTTTTTCAAGTTATCTTTATTTGTTCTTTTAAAATTTATTTCATAACAGGTTAGGTTTTAATTGTTGTTTTTATTATTTATTTTTTTGTTATAATTATATGGTTCACTGGTTTAGGATAATCAGCAGCAAATGGGACCCACAACTGCTAATTGTTCAATGGTGTAAACGAAATGGTAGCCAATCGCCGAAGATAATAGAGAGAAAGCATCAAGGTTAAGAGAAAAGCTATTAGATTCCATGGTGGAAACAAACACTGGGACTACTGGATGGCTTGGTTTCCCGTTTTAATGAAGTGCTGACTGCGACAATGGCTTTTGTTCGTTTGTTTGGTGTCTTAAGCAAAACCTAAATCCTGCATTATTATATAGGATATTTATCCAACACTCGCTTTCCATTAGTCGGAAACTTGGTTTAGTACATATCATATATTAGCAATTAATTGTCTGACTCAACAATAATGAAATTAATTCAATTTCTTTCATCAGCTGAAAATACTCTTGAATCTCATTACTATGTACATAAGAATATCATCTAAAAGTATACTAGTACTATTTGCTGCATGCCTTAGATAAGGAAGCAAGCGTCAGAACTATGTCTTGGCTGTTCAAACAAAGTTCTTCCCTTTGGCAATTCACAATTGAATATCATATGATAAATTTGTATAAACAATAATACTTGCTGATGCCCTTATAGCATGCTTGGATACAGGAAGAAAGAGAATGAGAATAAAATAGTTATTTCAAGATAATAAAATAAAAAAAAATAACTATTATATAGATTAGTTCATGAGAATGAAATAAGATAAAAATTGTTATTATTACATATTTTATTGTTTGATTAACAGGAATAATTTTAAAAATAGTTAAGAGATAGTGGGTAAATAATGAAAATACCCTTTATTAAAATTTAAAGATTTTATTCTAAGTAATAAAAGCAAAATACATTTTTCTATAATTAAATAATATTTTCACCAAAATAAAAATATTTTTTTATTATAATTTAATAATATTTTATATTAGAAGATAATTAAACTTTTTTATTATAATTCAATAGTATTTAATATTAAAAGATAAAATATGTTCTTCATTAAATTTAAATAATGCTAAATAATATTCTTTATTACATTTATTACATTCAAATAATAATATTAAATAATATTCTTTATAATATTTATTATAGTTAAAGAATATTTAAATATTTTCATTTCCTTTTTGTTTTTAAATGAACTAAAAAATTTTGTGTCTTCCATGCTTAAGAGAGAGAAGGAGTGAGGAAGAGAGAAAAATAAATAAGTTTAGTATTATTTTATAAGGTAGCTTTTTAAATTGTAAAAGAGTATGTTTATCTAATCAACTTCTTTTCTTATTCTCAACCATTCAAAATAGCCATTACCAAGAAGGTCTTGGTAATGGCTATTCAGGCCTCTCTTAAAATGACCATTTGATTTAACTAAATACTTAAGAATGAGAATAGGAAAGAAATGATTATTTCATTCCCTCCAACCAAACACGTCTTAAAAGTTTTTTCTCATTGTGAGCTTCATTTATGATAAGGGTACTTTTAGGTATATATAATTAATGCAAAACATTAGCTAGTATTGTTTGGTTACTAGAATGATAAAATAAGTTTCAAATAATGGTAAAATTCTCATTTAAGTTTTTATTTGTATTAATTGAGTTTAAATTTTTTTTTTATTTAATACCAAATGAACTCAATCTAAATGTAAAACACTGATACAACTAACAAAAATGACTCATTTCAACATATATGAGATAATTGGGACCGTTAACCACGCCAGTATTTAATTTTCATAGAAATTAAGTTCATTTGACATCAAATTATAAGTTAAGGGCTGAATTAAGACAAATGAAAGAATAAAGTTTTTTAACAAAAATTTTATCGTAATTTATCGTCATACCTTTGACCAATAAATAAAGCCGTGGCATTTTAAAAATGCAAACCAGCGTTGCAACCATGACCAGCAAATGTTTGGAGAAGGATCTTTCATGGCCATTTTCCTCATGATATACGACGGAATTTCGGTGGGAAACAAGTTAACAACCATAAAATCCATTATCTTATAAACAAAAAAAAAAAATCCCTTGTGTCTGAGTGGTTTCCGATATAAATTTTCCGTCCTTTATTGATAGTCTGCAAACTGCTGAATTTTGTCATGATCGGTGGTGCAATCTGAGTACGACATTGCTGTAATATAGTCGGATATACTTCTCAAGATATATAGCTGCTGCAGTAAGACAATTAAACGAATAAATGGCTGTATGCAATAAAGATTCCCACATTTTTTTCTTCCATTATTAAAATAAAAAAGACAAAAAAAAAAAAGAAAAGAAAAGGAAAGAAGAAGAAGCAACCATTATCTAATTAAATCACTGACGTGGCACGTTGATACCCTTAAATTACATTAATGAAGGCTGATTCACATGCCTTACTAGGAGTTAGGATTTTAAATTGTACGGCACCTAATTCAAAGCACCTGTACTGTTTCCTTCGCTTCGTGCAAATTTCTCTTGCTAATTTCTTCAATAGGAGGTTCACTTTTATTAAATGTTAAAACATTGGAGAATAGAGAGGATCTTCAATATGTATTCATTGGATACAAAATATGAGAAAAGAAAACCCATACATAATTCCTTTTAATTCAAATTTGTTGGTTCAATTAGTCATTTCAATTTAAATAGTACTATTTGATTATAATCCATCCTAATAATTCTCATGATTTTCCATCTCAACTAACATTGAAAAAAAAGTGCCTTCACTGAGCTCTCTTCATGCACATAGGAATTTTTTTTAAAAAAATTTTATTTCAAATATTAAAATTTAAAATTTATATTTAAATAATAATTAAACATTTAATTTAATAGTGGGTGTACGCATTCTCTTATTAATGAGAATTGTTAACAAGTTGAACTTAATTATTAAAGGACATTAGTTCTTTTCCTCTTGAGTTTTTTTTAAAAGAAATAAGAGATTACAGGTTTTATAAGCAAATTATAGACAGAGATGCATGCTTATTGGTTGGTTATATACCTTAGAGAGTGTCAGTGAATTCCAATTGCGTCCTGCACCCATGATACAATCCCCTGTTTGTGAGACAATCATACGGACCAATGGACAAAGCCCACACAATTGGTTTTTTTTTTTTTTGAAAGGCAAAACTTAATATTTTATTAATGAGAACATGTATAAAAATTTTGATTCTTACATTTATGCACGTAAGTTTTTAATTAGTAAATTACAGCTGTACATATAATTGATTTACATTTTTATTACCAAAATACTCAATCTTTCTAATTTTAGTATTATCATTTTTTTGAAAGTATTTTTTTTATTCATCCATTACTAAATGTGTCATAACAAGTTGTTAGTTTTATTGACAAAAGACTTCAAGTAACATTAATTTTGGTATGAGCAATTGAACAGTATATTAATAGAAGTTTCCACTACACAAAAGCCATTGAGAATGAGTACACTTTTTCAAATGGTACGAGTTTTTGCACTTAAACATTTGATTCAATAATGCTTTTAAATGATAGTTGATAAATTTTTTTGTTAAAAAAGTTGATTCAAATTTTTTTCTCAAAATAAAAAAAAGGTATGATTCTTCATTTAGATAAAATCTTATACAATTAGAAAGTAATAAATTTGGAATTATTTGGAAGCCATCCCATTTCCTACCCCATTCTTTACCTTAACTTTTGCAAATGCCATATGTTTATTTTTTTTATTATTAAGCTAAAATATGTTTGGTTTTAATTTTTTTTTTCATTCTCCCACCATGGTTGGAAGTTACTCAAAGAGACATGACTAACATTCACCCAAGATATGCTTTCACTACAGCACCAATTAGTAGTGCAGATTATATGTTAGTGGGAGGGGGGTTTTTTATACGGTATTTAAGAATAGATAAAATTGGCTTCAAGGTGAGCCTTTTAAATAGACGTCTATCTTTAAAATTTATTTAGCCCCCACCACTCGGTATGCAAAAGGGAATAATGTGAATAGTATCAAGGATACAATGAAGCCAACGTCTAACTTTCGTATTGCACTTATGAAGTAGACCGCTAGATACACCCGATGATTTGTAAAGTTGTTTGACCTTAGAACGACTCTGCAGCAAGTAGATAATAAGGAATCCAGAATATCTTGAAGATGGTGGGAACTTTTATGTTTCTTTTGTGTTTTGGTATTTCTAAAATGGTTGGCACCAAGCCCTTTATATAGGCTTCCAAGTGTCTCTTATTCAAGGACACAACTCTTTCATAAAGACACCTCTTTGTCTAGAAAGCATCTTTATGATTTTTGCCAACACAACTTTTAGATATAGTTATTATTTTAATAGTTATCTTATGAATAGATAACTATTCATCCTACAAATTATAACCTTTGAGTTATATCTTGAAACAATAACTATTCACTTTAATTTTTGAGCAATAGTGTCTTTTCAATCATGTCTCTTAACTTTTGAATATGATTTTTCAAGAGACATAGTCATTCACATGAAAACATGTTTATATCTAATAGACACATTATGTCATTTTTCGTAACATAACTTTTGAGCTAATGATAACTTTTTCATCATATGAAATAACCTTTAATTTTGAAAATACACCAATATTATACACCATGATTCCGATCAACTGCAAAAAGTATTGGCAAGAATGGATATTATTAGCCAAGAAGTCACATCCGTAATTATCAGAACCCAGAATAACTAAATCTTAAGGATTGAAAAGTTATTTGCTTCAATATTAACCAAGCTGATCAAGGTCCCAAAGATTCTCATTTTGTTTGGCTAAAAGATTGGAGACGTTTAATAAATTCCTCTTTTTAGGTCTCAGGTATTTGTGGAATAAAAGTTGGCTTTGCATCTACAATCGACTTCTTCATGCATAAAAGTATAAGAGAGAAAGAGGGAAAAATATGAGAGAGACAGATGAAAAAAATTAAAACTAAATATGTATTATTTAATTCAATAATAACAATAAAAATAAACACGTGATAATTTGTGAGAGTTAAAACATTAAATTGGGTCAGAAATGGGACAGAGGATTTAATTTCTTTTTAACCATATTTGGTTGCTACAAATATAGTGACACAACTTTGCCCGGGTCAAAAAGTTAATGGTTATGTTATTTGTTGCTGGCAATTCAGCTGAAATGGAATGTAAATCTGTTCTTGATTACAACTCAACGATTTAAAGATCCGACAAATTCTTTTTGGCTTACCATTCTTAGAAACATGATGAATCAAATTACAACCTCAAAATCATTCTGGTTCAATTTCCCCACTGGGTTTCATGGGTTATATGATAAAATACTTGGTTTCTTCGCGTGATACATAAGAGGTTGAAAATTTTGCATACAAAGGAAAATATGATTGAAAATTATACTAGGAAACTAAGGTGGGAACAAGTTTTTGATTGAAGCATATGAAAAATGTAGTAGAAAATAATAAAAAAAAGAGTAAATATGAAACGCAGCGGGGGAGGGGGGGAATTTCAACAATTTGTGAAGCAATCGCTTATCAATTCTTTGAACATCATACAGATCTTATAATTAAATAATATCTTATATCTCTACCATATACCAAAAAGGAAAATTTTATAAATACAACTATAAATACATAAACATATTATGTACATCACAGAGTATAAATATCAGTACTGCTCACCAACAAAGAAAAGGAAGCAGTAATACAGAGTAGAGAGTAGCGAAGAAGGGGGGAGTGACAGAGAGAGATATAGAGGAAAAGGACAGGACTGCCCTCAATTCCATAGATTTGGATGATCCCATGCACCTATTAGCGGGAATCTCTTGGGAAGTCGGTTCTGTCAGCTTGCCTTCTTTCTCTATACTTTTAAATGCTGTGTCTGTGTGTTGATACTTGTCTTTCACCACCATATCCTCTCCGCAGCAAAACAAAACATGTCTTCCCATTCTATCCACCGCCCCTTTCTCTCCTCCTCTCCGATTCCTTATTCTTCTATTTCCTTCTCCAACAAACATCCTCCCATACCATCTGCAGGTATGTTTATCGACATATTTGATCACTTTCACTTTTTATTCTTTCTTCTTTTTTCTTTTGTTCTTAATGTTAGGAATCACGGTTGCAGACATGTGTGGAGAGAGAAAAAGAATTGGAAAAAAAGAACTCTTACCAGCTACTTCTTTGTTTTTTAATATCTGTTTCTTTTCCTTTTTCTCTTTTAACCTTTTGGTTTTGCGATATGGTCGTCAGTCAGATCTTTCTTCTCTGAAAAACGTTCTTTTATATATATATATATGGGATAACATACATTAGAAGAAAACGGGGGAAAACGCTCTGGAATTTCATAGTGATTGATTGATCATCTTTTACTCTGAATTTTCGGAGTGAAAAACCAACATGCAAAGCCAGATTATTTCTCTTTGATCAGAAATCGACATGCAATTGATATTGTTTCTGCAGGAGGGACAAAGACATTGATTACGTTCTCTTCTCTCTCTCTCTCTCTCTGTTTTTTCTTTTTTTTCCACCCTCTGGTTGTTAAGTGAAGAGTAATATGAATTACTCGGAAACCTTTTTGTTTTTTCAAAAAAAGAATTGATCGATAATTGTTTGCTTTTAGTTCTTATTTTTACTTCCCAAAGAAAGGTGTTAAAACAGTTTAATACCAAGTTCTAAAATTATCTTTGTGGGACATTACTCTTAAAACTGTTATCTCACAGCAACATGCTGTCCATTTTCACGATTCAGGAGACCCTGATGTTTGTTTTTTTGTATGGCATTTTCTTTGCCTATCTTTGTTTTATGCTTGGTTCAAAAGTTCATAAATTACTAATCACCTCAGGTAAAAAAAGTGGATTTATTATATTAAGTCTAATTATTTGAATTTAATTATAGGCAATTTGCGGTTATGGGGAAAAGACAAAGGAGAAAACTTTGATATTCGCCCTCTATGCAGTGCTATATCCAAACCCCGCACTCAAGGTACAATGTTTACTTAATTACAATTTGAACAATTTTGGCGTCTTGGATTTTGGATTTTTTGTGCATCACCATCATTTATCACCATTTTGATACTAAGTAATTAATGTTTTATGTGCAGAATATGCTGGCGTGTTTCAAAACGGTCTGCCAGTGATAAAGTGGAAGGAGATTGTGGATGATGACATAGAACAAGGGGAAGCTCTTAAGGTAAAATCAACAGCCCCCCAACTTTTTTTTTGTTCATATATAATCATAAGCAGTGAGTGAACAAGGCCGATGAAAAGTAATTATGATGTTCCATTTTTATATAGAGATGTGATGTGATTTGCTCTTTATTTTTTTTGTTTTTTTGGTTCTTTGTCCACAAAGGTTTTCGAATCGAATAAGATTAAGGAACGTGTTGGCACCATTAAATCCATGTTGGGATCCATGGAGGATGGAGAGATAAGCAGCTCAGCTTATGACACAGCCTGGGTCGCTCTCGTTGAAGACGTTAACGGCGGAGGAACTCCTCAGTTTCCTTCTAGCCTTGAATGGATTGCAAACAATCAGCTCCCTGATGGATCATGGGGTGATAGACAAATTTTTATGGCGCATGATCGATTGATCAACACTTTAGCATGTGTTATTGCGTTGAAAACATGGGATATTCATCCAGACAAATGCGAGAAAGGTATTGTAAAAATTCTGCTATATATATAAAACAAAAAAAGACAGTTTCATTAATTGGGCTTAATTTGCCTAACCTTTTTATTTTATTTTATTTTCTAACTCGGTTTAATCTAACCTTTTCGTCAGCTTTTGGCTTGTTTTTGGTTTAATACATGTATGTGTATATGGATATAGGAGTGTCATTTTTCAAAGAGAACATAAGCAAACTCGAAAATGAAAATGCGGAGCATATGCCTATTGGCTTTGAAGTGGCTTTTCCTTCTCTGCTCGAAATAGCTAGAAGTTTAAACATTGAAGTACCGTATGATTCCCCTGTCTTTCAAGACATCTATGCAAAGAGAAGTCTAAAGCTCACAAGGTAGTTTCTTAACAACTCAAATTCCCAAGCTTCCACAATTATTATGTTGGTTCCTTTTGATAAATTTTATAAGCTAAAATGAAGTAAAACTCGAAAGTAGCCTTATCTTGTGTAGTTTTTAAAAAGTGTAGGACCCTTACTCATGATCTTTACATGTATGTAATGTAATAATTATGCGTGTGGGATAGGATACCAAAGGAGATAATGTACTATGTGCCCACAACGCTACTCCATAGCCTTGAGGGGATGCCAGGATTGGACTGGGAAAAGCTTTTGAAGTTACAGTGCCAAGATGGGTCATTCTTGTTCTCTCCATCCTCCACTGCCTTCGCACTCATGCAAACTAAAGATGAGAATTGTCTCAGATATTTAAACAGAACTGTTCAAAGATTCAATGGGGGAGGTAAAGTAGTGCCTTTTTTCTATTCATTATTGGAAATCTTACTTTCACTTGTCGAAGTGTGTTTTCTTTCCTAATTTTGCGTACGTATTCTCATTTGATTTAGTCCCCAATGTGTACCCGGTTGACCTGTTCGAACATATTTGGACTGTCGACCGCTTGCAACGCCTTGGAATCTCAAGATATTTCCAGCCAGAAATTAAAGAATGCCTAGATTATGTTTATAGGTATGGCCATCATGCACTTATTTATACGAGTAACTAATACATCAAGGAAATTAACTTTCCCAAATTTCAGATACTGGACTGAAGATGGAATTTCTTGGGCGAGAAATACTAGGGTTCAAGACATTGACGACACGGCCATGGGGTTCAGGTTACTTAGATTACATGGATACGAGGTTTCTGCTGGTATAACCTTAGGAGCCCTATCTGTGCAAATGGACTGTGGCATGCATGTTTTCTTTTCTTTTTTTCTTTTTAATACCCGAACCTTGGATTTTATATGTAACAGACGTTTTCCGACATTTTGAGAAAGACGGCGAGTTCTTCTGCTTTGTTGGGCAGTCTAACCAAGCTGTAACTGGGATTTTCAACCTGTTCAGGGCTTCCCAGGTGCTGTTCCCTGGAGACAAGATTCTTGAGGATGCCAAGCGGTTTTCATCCAAGTTCTTAACAGAAAAACAAGCTGCTGATGAACTTCTAGACAAATGGATCATAACCAAAGACTTACCTGGTGAGGTAATACACTCGTCGAAAATTCTTTGCCTTTCCTACTTTTTGGTTGCAATTTTTTTTATTACAAAGGCTCGGACTAGATTCTTCTTGTCTAGTTATTTTCAGTCTATATCTCAGGCAACATTCATTTATATATCTACATTACTAATAAAGAAAGGCTTTTGCAAACGATTTAATTATATTAGTTTCTTTTTCCCTTTAATTGCCAATATAGTCTTTCTTTATTTTCTTAAACCCCTCCCCTCCTTTTCTTAAATTAAGGATTAGAACTGGAACTATTTTTGAAGGCAATGTGTGTAGCTAACTGCATATATCTGATAATTTTGACCTTGGCCACCATTATCAAAAAAATGAATTAGTGGTTTCATGCTATATAATATATATTGCAAAGTTGTAGATTTTATATTTAAGCGTAGCCCGAAAATTTAGTCATTATATTTATTTTGGATCTGTTATAGATGTATATATAGATTTTAATACCATCTAATATTGAGTTAGCTAGATGATGGGAGGGATAACGTACCCTATCTATCAATTAAGCAACTTCTTTTTATTCCATTAAAACCCTTTACAATCCCAGTGGCACCTAACATTGCCTACTTTTTGAAATAGGTTCTCTCTACTGATCTCTTCGACTTACTTTTACTCCTTAGTCATTACTCTGTTATCCCTTTTTGTTTTCTTTCACGCACACAGTTGTGTGTGTTTTTTTAGTTAGGGCAATTCCAATGCGACAAACTCTTGTCAAGTACCCCGTTTCATCCCGACCAACCAGGCATAGAATCAACGTCTTGCCACATCGGTTTTCCAAATAAGCTAGTCATTAAAGAAGAAGAAAAAAAACCATTGCCACTTAAAAAGTTAGAAAGAGTCATTATCAAAATAACAGTAAAATTACGCAAAGCACTTACGCTTAAAACAATTTGTAGCACTTATAGTTTATTTTGCTATGGGGCACAATCTAATGACTATGAGCAGCTAGCATACCAACATAGGTAGTGGGCTTATGACAGGAAAGCCAAGTTAAAAAGCTCTTTGCTTTTATAATTTTGTTTATCTCAAAGGAAAACAAGCAAGCTTTCAACGCTACATCAAAAGCGAATAAGCCTTAAATCTTAATTTGGTCCAATAATGGAGATTAAACAGATGCTATCATTAAATACCTAAATTTAATTGTAAATGCTAATTGCTTAACAGGTTGGGTTCGCATTGAAGATTCCATGGTATGCAAGCCTGCCTAGAGTGGAAACCAGATTTTACATAGAACAATATGGGGGCGAAGATGACGTATGGATTGGAAAGACTCTTTACAGGTAGGTTATCCTTTTCTTTATCATACAGTAAAAATTAAATACTGTTATTTGTAATGAACAAAAAGAGGTGAATATTAAGACTGGGAAGTGATTAAAAAGAGTTAATCTTGCTATAATTCTTCCATAAAATTAATTTAAGTTAAAGATGATGACATTTAGATATGGTCTTGGATCCCATCATTTCTTTCCCTCAGGTTGCGATCTCCCGCTTTTCTTTATTTGGTTTACTGCGTGTCAATTTTTACTTTGTTTCTTGCTGTTTAATTTTTAAAACAGTCAGCTTTGACATCTCGCAAAGTCCAACCTAGCTAGATACCACGGTTTTGGCCAGTATTCTCATGATTAACACCCCAGTTGGCTTTGTTGCCTGCATGATTAAGGAGTATAATATTGGCTGTCTTGGCCCACCTACAGGGACCCATTCGAATATTGTTTTAGATATCTTGTTTGTCTGCATGCACTGTGGCATGAAGATGGATTTAATACAATAGTTGTCCAGATAGTTGAGTGTTTCCTTGATGGAAGTGCCTAGTTGCCATTATTAGAGTGCATGCTTTCTGTTTAAATTCTTAAAAACAATATTGTCTCAAAAGATTCATCTTTGTGATTGCCAATTAGATTAAAGAAACAAGATACATTCTTTACATTAATATTGTATTCGCGTCATAGAATGTACACTGATCACGTACCATAATCATGAGCAGCAATAAAATTCTATGCCTGTCCCAGCTTTTTGGCTGGCCAACCACTCAACCCCACAAAACCCCTTATATATCTTATTCCAAAAAGAAAACTACTACTAATTATATAATAAGTTTTAGGGATGATTAATTTCATGCATTTAAAATTTTTTTTTTTAATTATACCTCTTTAGAGTATATTTGATATTTTAAGGTGTGTATATATATATATAGTTATTTGACTCTCTAATGAGTTTTTGATGCAGGATGCGTTATGTGAACAACAATGTGTACCTTGAGCTTGCAAAACTAGACTACAATAATTGCCAAGCTTTACATCAGATGGAATGGAATAGTATACAAAAGTAAGCATCCCAATCATATATTCCCCGGTTGCTCAATTTCTTACAATGATTCCCAGAAAAGTGGATTAGAGACAGAGTCAAACCCAATACTCTCCAGGAATAGCTTTGACATAAACTTAACTTTTTTAATTCGGCTATCAAATTTTTCGAAGCAGGATTGCTTTTCAGTGATCTTAAGCAGTGCGATAATCATATTGATTAATAAGATAGTTATGTATATCAACGAGTCATATATGTTATGATTTGAGCAGGTGGTACTCGGAAATGAATCTTGGTGATTTTGGGGTGAGCAGAAGATCTCTTCTCTTAACTTATTTCATGGCAGCAGCCAGCATATTCGAGCCAGAAAGGTCACAAGAGCGGCTGGCATGGGCTAAGACTACCTTCTTGGTCGAGGCGATCGCTTGTTCTTTTGACAATGAAATGAGACCTAGTGAGCAGAGAAAAGCATTTGTCCAAGTCTTCAGAAGTGTTGTTGATGCACGATTTAGCCACATAAATGGAAGGTAAATTATTTAATTAAATCCCTGAACTAATCTAAACCATAAACTTGTCTTTGACTCGAGTCTTGGCCGTAAAATTAGTGAAATCAAATGGCCTTTCGCAGTCGATGCATGCAGGTGAGATAATTGGAATCGTTCTTAAGTAGTGTTAATTACTTCAAGGTGATTATGCTTTTAATCACATTATTTAGCAATTTTAATTCTTGCCTTACATTACATGGGAAGAAATTATTGCAATTGGTTAGAAAAATAAAATAATATATAAATGGGCGTGTATAAAAAAAAAAAAAATAGATTCTTTGAGGTGTGGAGAATAATTTTGTTTTCTTAAAGTAAAATCTGTACTGTAAGTACTAGTCAACAAAAAAAAATTGTACTTGAACGTAAGCCAGTGATGCTGAGGGGGTGCGGGTCAATCGGTTGTGTCCAACAAAGCCTGACAAGGAAAGTGATGTTTACATGTGATTTTTGTTGCAGGAAGTTGGACTCAAACAGGAGGGTACAGAAGCTGATAGACACTTTGCTTCGAACCCTGAACCACCTATCATTGGATGCACTTGTGGCTCATGGTCGAGACATTAGCTGCAGCATTCGCCGTGCTGTAAGTAATGATATTTTTATCTGTCGTTATAGTAAATTTCACATGCAAACAGTAAAATCTTTGAGTGAAAATTGTCCAAGTTCCCTGCCCCATGAGTCAATTTTGCAGCTACGTGCTGTCAGAAACTACCAAAGAACTCATTCCAATGTGTTAATTTGGTGCTTTGTGATTTCGTTTTCATTTTTCTTCTGGGAGAGAAAACAGTGGGAAAAGTGGATGCTGATGTGGCTAGAGGAAGGCGATAGGCACCAAGGAGTAGCAGAGTTAGTGGTGCAAACGATAAATCTTAGCTCTGGCCGTTGGTCCTTGGAGGAGCTGTTGTCTCATCCCCAATACGAGCGACTCTCCAGTCTCACCAATACAGTTTGCCATCAGCTTTGTCACTACCAAAAGCAAAAGGTCAGTTGCGTGAAACCAAGACTGTACCTAGCTAGCTTCGACAAATGAAATGCTTCTCTCTGGAATCTTTCTCTCTGGCTGCATTCTCTCAGCATCTTCCTTCTACTTTTATACCTACACTAGTATATTAGTATACATTTATTTGTCAATTTCTTTTGAGTCATTATGGGTTTTCCCCAAATCCTAGGCAAGAAAGCATGCACTTCTACCCAACATCAAGGCCATTAAAAATAATTCCAAGCATTTGTATATAGATGCTACTTTAATTTGTGAAAACAGATTCATTGAGCTATATATGCATGGCAAAAGTGGAGGAGTAATTTAATGGTCTTGAGAATGGATGATTTCAAAACAAAAAAAATGCCCACTGACCAATTGATGAAGGTAATTCCAAGCATGGGGTTAATTGTCACCAGGTCAAACAATTAAGCTATATAATCCATGTAAAGTAAAAAGGCTTCATGCATTTAACTTTTGCTCATCAATTTGTTGTAAACTGCTTCAGGTACATGACAATGGGTGCTATAATACTGATACGGACAACAGCAGAAGCCAGAAAATAGAGTCCGACATGCAACAACTTGTTCAATCAGTACTGCAACATTGCTCAGATGGCATCAACCCAGATATCAAGCATACATTTCTTACAGTGGCAAGGAGTTATTACTATGCTGCACACTGTGACTTAGAGACCATCACATTTCACATTGCTAAAGTACTCTTTGAGAAAGTACGCTGATCAATCCTTTTATTAAGGTTGATGTGACCAGTTTTGCGCATCAACTCCATTTATGTGTAAAGCAAGTTGTTAAAAGGGAAATTGATCATTTAGATCTGATTTCAAGACCACAGAAAAATCCAACAAATCTTTTTAGTCTTTGAGATACATGGGGTCCTCATGAAAGCAAATAGACAAATGATAAAAGCAATGGCTATATATATGCCTTTGACAAGATCCGTCGTTTGTCCAATTATACAAAATATCCGGTCATCTTGATTTTGATCATGCAACTTAGTTGTGTCATGATAAATGAAATGACAATAAATGATTATAAATTAAATTCCCAAAAGAAAAATCTGATTTAGGTAACATTGCAAAATCCATGAAATTGCCAAATAAAGTATTTTTGGATGTTCCTCTCTCCAACCACCATATTTGATTTCTGATTTATATAATTCCAGGATGAATGAGAGAGAGACACAAAACATTTGCATGATTGTGGTCTTATAGTGAGATCCTATGTAGCCAGCGTTGAGATCAAGACAGCAATTAGACACATGGATTACCGACGAGTGCTTCCAATCCAACTCAATTTTACCTTGACAAGAATGCTCAAGACAAAAAGACAAATCATTGTTCCTAGGAACCAAACCAAGATTTAAGCCTAGGTGACAAAGCAATCACAGCATTTTTACTGATTGACCAGCGCACAAGAAAACAAGAGATCTCTGCAGAAAATTTAGATAGTGGGTGCATATAGTTAACCACATTAAATTGTTTCGCCTCCTTTGAGCTTTGTTTGAGATAATGCCTTCTCCTAAAGTATAGCCAAAGATGGCAGACATGGCAAGGTTGGTGCACCTTTTAACATGATCAGGTGGAAATTCAAAAATCAGAACCTCCTCCACCTTTGGTGGCTTTTCACACATTTCGTAATGCTACTACCACATTTTGGTTTGTCTCCAGGTCCCATTAATGGGCATTGCTGCTCTTAATTTCGTGTCATAATCAGTGTTGGGAATAATGATGGTATGAAAATCAGATTATCAGTTTCAACTTGTTGGGTAATGTGAGCCTTATTTCTATTGGATTGGGGTGTTTAACAAGATAAGAAACACTATACTATCCTACATCCATCATTTGTGCCTCCAACTAACTACAACAAAAAGATGTTGACTGAACTTGTAAAAATCTTCACATTGACCTAATAACATTATCTGATTACTAATCCCAAATTTTTTTTTTCTTAGAGATGTAATGGGTACTTTATAATGCGTATTTTCTATTATTCGACCTAATTAAATAGGATTTCAAGGGATCATATTAATTGAGTTCTAGAAGGTTTGATTGGCAAAACTACTAATCTTCATGGATTCAAGGAATAGTTACAGGGAAAACACTCTCTGAACGCAATCATAAATAATAATTTGTAATATCAAATATAAGTTTTATATATATATATATATATATTAATTTGTTTATAAATTACTTATAATTAATTTGATACTTACTAAAATTCATTAATTGTTTTAGATATGATTTAAGTTTTAATTTATTTTTTGTGAGTTAATTTTAATTTATTAATTTAATTTTTATTAATAATATATATAAAAATTGATTTTAACTTTATTTTTATTTTGAGTTGGAATTCAAATTTTTTTAAGAATATTAATAATCAAATGTTGGTATTAAATGTTGATTTTTAATCAAGTTCGAATAAAGTATGACTAGTTTAATTTCGATTGAGTTTGGGTTTGAATACCTCTAAATTATTGTCATTCATATTTCTTTTCAAATGAAAAAAAAAAAAAGGAGTTTTGAGTCTTCAATTTCATGAAAAGAAAGGGCAAAATACTACTAATTAAAGCACTCAATTAACTAATTCAGGAATATCAATCGTAACACTACGTCAAGCAAATGCATCTGGAGTATATATTTTAGATTGCATCACATTTTCCAAGAGGATAAATAACAAAAAAGTAGTAGTAGGTGGAATGAATTTACCTTAGGAGGTTTAAAATTTGTCATTTACAGTTAATTATGCTGTATTTTTTTCAATAAAATTAATGTTAACATTAATAACAAGATTAAAAAAAAAGAAAATTCTTGAAAATAAAATTAACAATATATAACGTAATTAAATGTGGAAATGTTTTCTACAATATAACCTTTGAAATATGCTGAAAAGAACAGCCTAACAACATGGGGCCTAATTAAGGGGGCAGCAAGTAGGAGCAGGACCACAAGAGTAATAATCAAAGGGATTACAAACCCCACAGCACATTTCCAGACCAAATAATTTGTACGGAGCAGAGAACCTGGGAATTGACATGGGCAGGCTCCAATATAAGAACAGGTCTAGGACTACGCATGCGACACAAATCCATTTGAGTTGGTTGGCATCATCAACTCTTCATTTGTTTGGCATTTTCTGGAATCATGAAAAGAGAAAGCAGCAGGGCAGAGCCAGAGGGATTGACAGCATGGAGTTAAAGTTGGAATTATTCATCAATGGCCATGTTGGCTACAAAACAACGATATGGACGAATTACAATGGAAAATAAAAAAAATAAAAAAAATGCAGAGCAAAGCAAGAATCGATACGAAAGCAGGAATCAGTGAACCCTCGTTTGGACGAAAACCCATTTTAGCAATGATCCACCAATGTGTGATCCGCAGCTTCATAAATCTTGTTGAATCAGACGAGGGCCCCGTGAGCCTCTGATCTTGCTTGTTTCTTTGCTGTCCAAGCGGCGAACATGCAGGTGAGACGGGACCCATCTCCCCGAGAACAATAACTTATGGCGAACCTCTTCCTGGGGCCTCCACCATTGTTGCCCGAATTTCGACCACAAAAACCAATTTCTCTCTTTGGATAAGTAACTTTGGTCCTGTCAAAAAATTGTCCATGTTCCACAACTATATCTATACCACTCTTACCAACCTACTTTTTTGCTTGCAAAATTTTACTCGAGTTGCATTCCATGTTTTTCGTGGCTGTGCCCCACACTGCTGCGAGTCTACGCTTCAAGCCAACCATTGGCATCTACCTGTTATAAACACACTTGAACCTCCACAAAGTGCTTGTCCTTGATATGCTCGCTTAAAGGGGAGCCATAAGAATCTTATCTGAGCTTTACAAATATGCAAAGCAGAGCTGGGTATATAACAGATCAACACGCACGTCTAATCATTAAAATTGCAAAGCTAGAGTCATTTTGAAATGGAAAATTCAAGAGTATTGCAAACAAGGATAGGACTATATAACAGCATAATTGAAGCGTTACAAAAATACAAGGTAAAACGAAAGATAACGCTCACAACCACATACAGGACACCAAACCATTTGTTACGAATAATCTGTTCTTGGATCTCATCTTTGATATACCTAAAGCTCTCTAATGTCCAATCTCTGCATTTCAAGAAAAATGGGTGACAGGAATTCCAAAATTCCATAGAAACAGTATCTAATCATACTCCAACTCATCTGGTGTAACTGGCCGTTTGAGGGGGATGATTGATTTCTTTTCAATATCTCTAGATAATGCTTTCCTCATATCTGAAAACAAACCACCAAAATGGAAGGTAAAGAGGCAATATATGTGGAGCCAAAAAGAGAAAAGTAATACTCTGGTTGGCCATCGAAACCCACTTACCTAACCCATCTTCCTCTCCTGAGTAATAGCGCAACACCCTTCGGTATATTACATACCCAAGCTGCAAATAAAAAAATGTTATCGAACACTTTTTCCATTTATACATATGATCACAAACACAAATATATGCACACATGACAAAGAAAGAGAGAGAGCATCATCATGAATCTGACACCTTGGGAAGCATTGCTTCCATGCAAACAAAATGGTTTAATGGACATAGTCCCCTAGTTCCTTGTCATGAACAGGTACAGATTTATTACTAGCAAACAAACTAGGCAGTTGGAGAGTTAATAGAAGTTCACTTGAGAGGGAGAAACATGGCAGGCAGCCAAATCAACAAGCAAAAATGCGGTCAGTCAATGGTGTCAACTTGTATTGATGGTGAAATGAAAAGGAGAAACAGGGTGGAGGTATGGAACACATTGGTGAGAAAGTGTGTACCATACAGCAAATGCAAATTTTAATTGCTGCAAGATTTTGTATTTAAGTGCCCCTAATTGATCTGAAGGTAACTTTGACTGACTAATGAAGTTGCACTGAAGTGGTGGACGTTACGACTTCCTATTCAAATGCCCTCAATCCAATTCAATACAGATAGGATAATTTGATGACAAAAGAATGAATTTATCAAATAAAATTGCCCATCAGCAGAAGACTTGTTTGAAGTTAGGAGTTCCCCTCCAAACTAACAACCTAACCACTTCCTTTTGGCTACCATCTGAAAGGAAAAGGCATAGATAAGATTCAAAGATTCCTAGGTTTAAGTACAAGCAAAATTTTAATCATCTAACAACAAACAGGAATAGATGTTTCAATTAGAACAAAAGGGAGTTCCAGAAATTCAAGCCTTGCCAGAAAAACAGCTCCCTTGATATACAACAAATTATCAAGCAGCCTAAAAAACATTCCAGCATGTGGTCAACACGAAAAAGAGTGTGCAATGAGATAGAGTAGTTGAGAAGAAAAAAGAAAAGCAGTGTCCTAATTTAGAAATTAGACCTAATAAGGAACCTAAATTAATTTTAAAAATGACAAAATATTTAATAATATACACCAAGCACAAAGCTTTATGGGAAAGAATATATCTCCTCTGTCTGCAAGTAAGACATGGGACAGATTTTCTTGCCAAAAAAAAAAAAGCAAATTAACATCAAAGATGTGAAAACAGAGTGGAGGGATCACAAGAGAACATATTGGACTAGTTCATATATGTCTGGGCCTCATACATACATCATGAAATAGGAAAGTTGCAATTTTAGAGAGAACTATTTACGGGTATAACCTATTTTTTATTTACAGCTTACAGATGATACTCCTCATCCCTCTAATATTCTTTATCAGAAAATGTCATCAATTACATTTGGAGATTTGAAAATAGAAATAATACAGAGAGAACTACAGATCTATGAAATTCTTCATGA
Source organism: Theobroma cacao (assembly GCF_000208745.1). Classification (NCBI taxonomy): domain Eukaryota; kingdom Viridiplantae; phylum Streptophyta; class Magnoliopsida; order Malvales; family Malvaceae; genus Theobroma; species Theobroma cacao. The sequence goes on along the minus strand of NC_030850.1, from coordinate 29,602,087 downwards.
ACTACTTTATTCTATAACTTTCATTCATTTCGTAAAAAAAATAGAAGAATGTTAGCAAATATAACTAAAGTTCATTGTATAACCCTTTACTTAAGATCACAACAAGTGGAACTTGCGATGTGCCCTAATCTTGTTGCTTGCCTGACGTCAGATTCGTAAATCCTAATATAGGTAAACATTTGTGTTGCATACAGTAAAGATGTTAGTCAAAGCATGTTTGTGTGTCTATATATACATAAATAAAATTTGTTATTAGTAATATCATCAATATATATGTTCTTAGTTTACTTGACATTATAATAATCCATAAGAAGAAAGTGTTCAAGAAAACAATATATTCATCAGTAATTACTAAAATATGCATTATAAGCTATGTGGAGTTAAATTCAAGACATAATATCTAAAAAAAACCCCTAAACTATTCAAAAAAATTTAAATAAGCTTTTATACATTTTATGCGTTCAATCAAGTCTTCATACTTTTATTTTGAGTCAACTAAGCCCTTATACTTTTATTTTGAATCAAATAAGCTCTTATAACTAATGATTAACTTAGTCAAAATGCCATTTATCATTTTATGTCGCGTGATGCTAACGTAACATGCTATCTATCATAATTGATAATGATGTGGCATTCTAACATATCATAATTGATGATGGCATGACATACTAATTTGGCTTGATAATATGACTATGTGAAATTTTTCACCCTCCACATCAATGTCATGAGGATATAAAATGATAAGTGACATTTTGACCAATGGCAATTAATCAATCATTAGTCATTATTTCACCTAAAATAAAAATACAAGGACTTGATTGAACGCAATACAAGAATAAGGGCATATTTGAATTTTTTTTTTTTTTGAATAGTTTAGGAGCTTCTTTGAGCATTACGCCTAAATTCAACAATAAAGTTGAATCTCAGGACAAAAATGAGCAAATATGCCCATTAATAACACATTTCTGACATTCAGCTCGCTAGAAAACGTAGTGAAGGCTATTTTTTGATGTATTTAATCAGAAAAGAACCTCAGAAATACAGGCCATCACTTAGAACCTGCAATTATCTACTTCAAACTTATTAGTTAATAAGAAAAATGATTTTGACAACTAAGAACTCTCTACTGGCTACTGCCTTTGACAAGGGACAACCTAAATCAACAAGATCCAGAATTCATCCTCTGGCAATATAGATGCAACACCTTGTTAGCAAGGAATGAAACAGGTTGCTTGGCACTTTGGAATGATGCGCGTTGAGGTGGTTGAGATTTTCAAGAAGCGTGTATTGGCAGGGCTTTCAAAAAGACTTCTCCAAAACTAGAAACTCCTTTAGGAGGGAAACCAAATTTATTTTTTTAAAAAAAATGATAGAATTCAATTTCAAAACATATAGAGTGGTAAGCCACATGCTAATACTACAAAGGCAGACCCAGCTTACTTGAGACTGAAGATGGGACAATATCATATAACAATAATAGTTTTGAATTTAACTAGATATACTCTTTATTTAATAGCTTACCATAACATGATAATTAGAACAATCTTCTTCAAGATAATGACAAGATACACTTGAATTAAAGTACTCATTTAATTAATCTAACAGAAAGATAAAAATATTGCAATTTTATACTACATCACAATGAAAAATTGGACTTAAAAGTATAACAATACTCATGCTATTCTCAAAACCAAAGCAAAAGCTTTAACATCAATCTGAATTCTGATGAGATAAAAGACCACAAAATGCAATTCTGATTTTTTTATTTAGAGTGAGCTCAAATAAAGGATGCTTTTAGAAATAAAATCTGAGCAATTTTTTTTTTTCAAAATTTACCTATTTCTGTCTTCCTTTTTTAATCTCTCATGCCATGATGAAGAAATCATTAATACACTGGAACAACCATCTCTTCTTCTAACCTGTGAATTCACACTTGGTGGAGTTTGGTTCAAAAATCTCAGTAGTGGACATAATTTATGAATCTATTAGCAGCTTTATACTCTAAAGTCTAAACCAACTCTCAAAACTTTTGGAATCTCATGGGGATGTTGCTCCATCCTACTCACTTGACAATTACTCAACCTGATCAATTCCATCCTCTTGTGCAACATCAACAACCAAACTCATTGCCAAGGAATATGGACCAGAAACAAACATGCATACAAAGACCAAAGATTGGAAAACAAGAGTGGAGCTGATGGGGAACTACAACAGAGCACCTTATCTAGCTATGAACTGAATTCAAGGCCAGGATGAAGGACAAATGCCAACTATCTAGTTGCATTATAAATAGCTATTTAAAATGGTTTCTTAAGATCCTGGATTCCAGTTGCTGTTACCCACTAGTGTATAGTTAAGGACAGTGTGCATGCTAGCCATGTTTCCAAGCTTCACGAAATCAAACATTTTAACTAACAAGTAATTCTAGATCTTAATACAAACATCAAATACACACAAACACACATCATACTTCCGAACAAGGATGGTTAGACACTAAAATTTGATACACAACCACTGACAAGGGAAAAATGAGATTGCAAGACAGAGAAAAAGAATCTGAAGTTATAGAACTATTACCTTTTCATACATCTTTATGGCTGGAGTATTAGAAGCCCTCACAAAAAGATCCACAAAGTATGCCTTATCACTGCCAAAAGATATTTCTTATTGATGACAGAGGAGAGAACAAGAATACAAATACTGAAAAGGAAACTAGAGAATGCATCAGGGAAACATTAGTGCTAGGCAAGATATAGTGATGTTTCTTTTCATTCAATTACACGTAAGAAAGGTGAATCAGATTATTTAATCTAATAACACTAGCATATAACAAACAAAGAAATTATCATGCATGTTATCCAAGGCCTGGCTTATGTCAATGTCACACAAAATTGACTGAAGGAAAAAAACTTAGCAAGATAAAAATTTTATCAAGCATAATGTAATCAATGTCAAAGCTAGAAACGAACAAGGTATAAAAATGTTAAAAGAAATAACAAAACCAGAACCCTTTTCAATAGGTTAAGGTTAGTTTCAAATGAAGATTTCCTATACAAAATGATCAGATGAAGCTAATGACTGTGCTTGTGTCGATACTTCACCCTTTTCATTTTAGTAAAAATCATAGCTTGTGTCCAGAACCTTGTATAATTTTCATCCAAGAAATCTACAAATGAACCTTACAACTATTTTAGAAGTTCACATCAAATATAAGAACCTAGAAATTTGTGTCAGTCAAATCAGTGCACGTTAAGACCTCCGAAGACAAAGTGAGAATAACCAGTGTAGTCAAAGATTCTCAAGGTGCAATGGAGGCATTAAGACCTTTGTATCAAGGCACAAACTGCTAACAAAAGTACACCAATAAATTGTGCAAATATCCATAACACCACAATAGAGGATAGATGTTATAATATACTAGAATCTCATTTTTCTTATTCACTATGCCATGCTTCTCATCAGCAATGATAGAGTCGTGGTCATAGTGAAGATATAATTTAGCATGAATACCAGAAATATGAGATATTGGCGACACAAATACATTAAGAAGAAGCTAACTTTAAATGATAAAGAGATATTGGAAATAAATTAGACATTAAATGTAAACCACTCTTACATCTTATCGCTGATGTCTTCCAAAAGGTTCATCAGTTTCTTAGCAAGCTGCTGCCTGCGATATTCTGGTGCTACGGTGACTGCTGTTACATGGCCATGCCAAGACTCACCTTGCCCCTCAACTTTTCCCATAACTGCAACAATTTCAAAGGAATTAAATCCAGAACATAATCTCAAAAGAGCATAGTTGATAAGAAGCATTTCCCTGTTCAAATGAAATCTTGAACATGACCAACTTCTGAAAAACTGTTATTCTAATTGCTTATAGTAATAAATTAATTACAGAAGGCAATGAACATCAGAATTAGAACTTGATTATTGTTTTCAAATTATGAGAGTTAAATTCCCGATTAACTTTTTAGCAGTAACAAGAATAAAATAAATCCCTAGTCAGATTCTTGTAAATTTTAATCTAATTCAAAGAAAAATGAAAATGTAAACTATAGTTATGATAGAGAGATCAGAGAGCATACTGTAACCCATGATACGTTTGCCGGGGCCTTCAGCTACATGAAAATAATCGGGCCATCGAGCTAAATAGGTCATGTAGAATGACATGTTAAACTGTGAAAATCAAAAAATTTCGATTAATGGAAACAATTTAGAACTCGTCAGAGCATTGTTCGAACTTTTTAAAAATAAAAGGAAAAGAGTTAAAAAGCTTACTGTTTCGGTTAAGTGGTCGAGGTTGACGGAAGCGAAACGAAGAAGATCATTGCAGCAAAATCTGCGAATCGTCGTCATATCTCTCCTCGCTCTTCTCTCCGTCTCGGGCTGGCGGGACTGGAGGAAGCTTTATGAAACGCAGGGCAGCAGAATCGTGGTTCGGAAGTCAATCTGGCACGCTGTAAGAAAAGTAGGTTCTTTGGATTCTATCCCCGTGGGCGTTAATGGACTCAATTGGGCCATGTAGGTCACATGGTTGGTTTGGACTAGGAATCCAATAACTTCTCTCCTGGCCAAATTTTACAATTTATAATTTGGGCCTACCCGGGTCTATTTCAATGTCCACCGGGAAGTCAATAACCGAAACAAAACGACCGCCGGTTGATCCACCCTTACAGTCATCATAATCTTTGTCGAATCTCAAACCTAGTTCAGGCCTCGGACAATACTGTAATCAAACCCTAGAGATGGATCTCCTCAAACAAGAACTTCTTAAGAAACGGCAGAGCCTAGCTCAGGAGACCGGCGGCAGGCGCGTCTTCAAACGATCCGAAATGGAACAAAAGCAAATCCAAAAGCTTCGCGAGCAAGAGAAACGCGAACTCGAAGCTAAATCTCGCCGCCAATCCACCACATCCTCCTCCACCACCAACGCCACTTCCGCCAAATCAAATCCCTCCGCTTCCAGCACGGCATCCACGACCGCAACTTCCACCGCCGGTTCCTCCAAATCCCTCACCGATGAACAAAACATCGACAACCTCGACCTTCCAAGGCAAGAAGTCATCCGGCGCCTCCGCTTCCTCAAACAGCCAATCACTCTCTTTGGCGAAGACGACGCAGCTCGTCTTGACAGGTTAAAATACGTCTTAAAAGCCGGGCTTTTCGAGGTTGATAGCGATATGACCGAGGGTCAAACCAATGATTTCTTGAGAGACATTGCGGAGCTGCGGAAGCGGCAGAAGACGGGGATGTTGAGCGAGAGGAAGAGAAAGGATAGGGAAGAAGGGGGAGGAGGAGAGGATGGGGAAGGAGGCGGAGGAGAAGAGGAGTTGAGTGGTGATGGTGGGTCCAGTGGAGTCGATATGGATAAGGATTTGAAAAGAATGAAGGCGAATTTCGATGAGTTATGTGATGAAGATAAGATTCTGGTGTTTTTCAAGAGGTTGTTGAATGAGTGGAACCAGGAGCTGGATGAGATGGGTGAGGCTGAGAAGAGGACTGCGAAAGGGAAGTCCATGGTCGCCACGTTCAAGCAGTGCGCCCGGTATTTAAATCCGTTGTTCAAGTTTTGTCGGAAGAAGGTAAGTTATTTTTGATGATTTAAAAGATTTCACTTTTTTGAATCTTTTTTGTTTAATGTTAACTTGTTAAATGGTAGAGAATAGGAGCTCTAAGTTAAAGAATTGAAATTTTCCTTGAAATGAAAATGGAATCATTGAGAATGAGTGATTAAAACCAGTTATTAGAAATCGAGATGGGAGGTACAAGACTCTTATTTGCCTGTAAAAATGACTTTGTTCAACATTGTGAGATGTTCTGTTCTGTCTGCTAAATCTATGGGGCTAGAGATGTATGAGATTGTAGAAAGCAATGGGTTGAACCATAGCTACTATGTGGTAGCTACAGTTGCCCTTCTCTTGAATTCAAGTTGGAATGTTTGTGATCAAAGTGGTGACCGGTATCTGAATATCTTTGGATATTTATGAGGGTTATTAAATTCATCCTCATATTCTTAGTAGAATCACCAGTCTTTTTGTAATGAAATACATTTAGGCAGAGTTTATCTACCAGTCTCTCACTAATTTTTTTTTTTTTTAGATTTATTCCCTTTAAGCACTCAAATAGCTGCTAGGGGTGGGGAACTTGGAAGAAAGAAAGAACAAGCTCTGAATCTACCAGCACCAAATCATGTTGATGATCTGTAAATTCTGATTTTGCTGAATGTGGGTTCTAGGCTAATTGAGAGAGTTTTTAACTTGTTAATGTGGTAAAAAGTTCAAATAACATCTAACATAGGTATTAGCTGATTAATTGCTCATGAAAAATGTTTTTAGGTGATATTTTGTTAAACAGGCAATTAACTGTCTAATCAGATAGGAGATTCATCTTATATGAAGGTTATGTCAACCATGTTGCACAGCTCAATTATCTTATTTTTACTGTCTGCTTTCTAGTCGATTTAAAGCCAAAGCATGTTCTACAGCTTTCGTCTGGGTGGATTGCTCCCTGTTGCTGATAAATTGAAGTCACCAAGTAAACCTGTAGTTTCTCTTCCGTAATTGAATGTTTTACTTTTAAGCTCTGAAAGCACATGCTCCTTCAGTATGATTCATTCACAAGATGACTCTCATGCTGTGCTGGATGTTATGAAGTTATCACTCTAACATATGACTGAGTGCCAATGCTATGAACATGTATATTATCAATTAAAAGTGTTCCCTTCTCTCTGACAAAGTAAAAATAAAGTGAAGACATTGCACTATGTACTTGGGTATCCTCTCTCTCTGTGTATCAACATCTGCACGTCTGTGTGTGTGTGTGTTTGACTTTGCTCAGAGAACTTTGCATTTATGAAACCCCATATTTAATTGTTATGTTCTAATGACAGGTTCTTCCAGATGATATCTGTCAAGCATTGTTGGTAGTGGTTGAGTGCTGCATGAAGCGGGACTACCTGGCTGCAATGGATCAGTACATTAAGTTAGCTATTGGTAATGCACCCTGGCCAATTGGTGTCACGATGGTTGGTATCCATGAACGTTCAGCTCGTGAGAAGATCTACACTAATAGTGTTGCCCACATAATGAATGATGAGACAACTCGCAAATACTTGCAGTCGGTCAAAAGATTAATGACCTTTTGCCAACGACGTTATCCCACCCTTCCATCTAAAGCAGTTGAGTTCAACAGTTTGGCTAATGGCAGCGACTTACAGTCACTGCTAGCAGAAGAGAAGGTTTCTGGGGGTAGTTCCTCAGATGACAGGCTTAGGTTAATGCCTGCTCCAAAGGAAAGCTAGTTATCATTTGCATGATGTTTTATGTAAACAATATGCTTGAACGTGTTACTGTTAAGAACACATCATGGCTAGACTCAGGGAAGCATTGTTTAGAACTATATATATATGAAAAATTTAGTTTAGTTTTAGTTAACGGAAGCTATATATATGAAAAATTTCCAACTGTAACATATGGAAATTTTTGAGTGTCTCTGGAAGCTCTTTCATTTTTTGGACGCAATGCAAGAGCAGAGCAAAGCTTATTGAAGTATGTAAGACCAACCACGGTGTAAAGCACTAGCTATCGCACCAAAGATACCACAGAGAAAAAAGCTAGAATTGCTGACGCTTGTTTCTCGCCAATATAAATTAAGGTAGGACTTATTACCGCGTGTACGGTGGGATGGGTACTAAAAGAAAAGAAATTTATCGGATATGAAAAAAGTGAGTACTAGACTTGGCTAAGACCAAGCATCAAAATCAAGCATCCTATTGGTCCAAGTAATATCAACTTATCCAAAGATCCAAATCCAAACACCGCCACCTGTCTAAAATCATCCTCTTTCGTAATCCATCACACAAATCTCCAAGCCAAAGCTCTCCACAAACACCAACAAAAACAAACTCCTACTGCACCTCAACATCCATCATCTACATCGCCATGGCAACGCAAGCAGGCCTCTTCACCCCCACAATCAGCACCCCGAAATCCCTGGTGCCATGGAAGCCATCCTCGTCATTTTCATTCGCTACCCCCAAGTCCCTCAACCTCTCCATGGCTCACAGTACCATTAGGGCTGCAGCTGCAGACCAGGAGGCTGCCACGAAGGAAGAAGCTCCCGTGGGCTTCACCCCTCCCGAATTGGACCCAAACACTCCATCACCCATTTTTTCAGGAAGCACGGGAGGGCTGCTAAGAAAGGCCCAGGTTGAAGAATTCTACGTCATCACATGGGATTCACCCAGAGAACAAATCTTTGAAATGCCAACTGGAGGCGCAGCCATCATGAGGCAAGGACCTAACTTGCTCAAGTTGGCCAGGAAAGAGCAGTGCTTGGCGCTCGGTACCAGACTGAGGTCTAAGTACAAGATCAACTACCAGTTTTACAGGGTTTTCCCCAATGGCGAGGTTCAATATCTTCACCCCAAAGATGGAGTTTATCCTGAGAAAGTGAACCCTGGTCGTCAAGGAGTGGGGCAGAACTTCAGATCAATTGGGAAGAATGTGAGTCCCATTGAGGTTAAGTTCACCGGGAAACAAGTTTATGACTTGTAAGAGACACTTGGAAGAGTGCTTAGTGGGAGAGATGATGATGTAACCATGATTAAGTGATTATAAATGTTTCTGTTAATTGTTTCATGTACTTCCTTTTCACCTTTATCCCCTGGCCATTCGCCTCTTGTAATTCATGCATTTTCTAAGGCTTATGAAATGTTTGGACAAGTTCAAAGTTCTCGGTGATAAAACATTTTAATCAACTCTAAAACTTCTTTATGACTGTGACTGCCGACATAAGTAGCATGTAAAGCAATTTAATCGGAAGCTATTATGGGCTCTGGCAATGGACCTTGTAATGGATCTTAAGAGAGGATGTAAATGGCTTCTTAATTTCTAAAGTTCTTCCTCATTTTTGATAGTGAAATCTAAGAAAGCCAAAACCCAATCACAACTTCCTTTTTTTACAAACTTATAAAAAGTTTAAATGAAATAAAATTCTTCTACTTGTTATTATAATGAGTTAAAAGTCACACACACACACATATATATAACAACTTCTCCCAAGAGTTCTTTTTTTTTCTTTTCACAATAATAATGTTGGGCATGATACTCAAATAAGTTCCTAAACTATTCAAGAATATTCAAATAAGCCCGTATTCTTTTATTGCGTTCAATTAAGCTCTTATTCTTTTATTTGGATCAAATAAGCCTTAATTAAGGATTGATTAATTGTCATTAGTCAAAATATCACTTGTCATTTTATATCCACTTGACACTGACATGATGTTGATGTAGATGGTGAAAAATGCCACATAGTTATGTTATTATGCCAAATTAGGATGTCCTGTAATCATCAATTATAATATGTCAACATATCACATTATCATTAATTATGATATGTTAACATACCATGTCAACGTCATGTGATATAAAATAATAAATGAGATTTTGACTAAGTTAATTATTAGTAATAAGGGTTTATTTGATTCAAAATAAAAATATAAGGACCTAATTAAACCTAATAGAGGTACAAAGGCTTATTTGAATTTTCCTAAATAGTTTAGAAAATTTTTTATATATTATGCCATAATATTGTAGTTGGTATATGCCTTTAAGCAAATTGGATTGGCCAAAGAATATATATTGTCAGTTAATGCATACCTAATCGCATAATTATATGTGATGGAGGTTTTTCTTCATGTTAATGCAATAATAAGAAGTTTTAAGTATTAATTGGATGAAGCTCATGGAACATAAAGGCCTTGTAAGAGAATTGTAAAGTTGTTACAATTATGAGATCACTATGCATCAAATTCATGTTCCTAAAATTATTCTTGGTCATTGTATTGTCAAAATAAGGCATTGACAATACTCAAAGACTGGTACATGTTAAGCCTCTTTACTTGGGAATAAGCAATCGATCTCATAGATTGAAATATATGAAATATATAAAGATAACAATGGGTGCTTGTTAAAGAATAAGTTCACTGAGTATGATGTGCTATGAGAACTCCATCTGGTGTTTCACTCAAGTGTATATGGAATATATTCTTATGTGATAGTAGTGTAACTAGTCCTCATACTTGAGACACTAAGTTATCTTGTATGGGGAATGATGTACTTTGATTTTACCTTTACGGACTTGGAGGTGACTAGAAGCCTAAACAAGGTGTTTTTAGGTATGCCATGAAGTATGCGAAGGTGAATGAGTATTCAAGAGAGGATTCATCACCCCGAGTGATATGAGAGGATGTATCTCACTTGTTCTCAATTTTTGATTAACTTGTGTAAAGTCTTTAGCTAAAGTATGATGAATTTGAAGAAAGTTAGTTTCTTATATTCATAAGATTAGTCATGAATTATAAGAACTAATATAAAATGTTATAAGTAAACATTGAGCCATACTTTATGACATATCCGGAATATTTGATGAAAAAATCGTATTGCATTAAGAGGCTTATCACTAAAGGGCTTTATCAAATTCTTTAACTGACTCTTTAATATTTGAGTGGTTATGGTTATGATATATTGTTAGATGTCGCTCATTATTTATAAATATAAATTAATTATCAAATTGATATTTGATTAGGATTTATATTTATTGCCAATATGTTAAAAGCCTAATATGTTACACACATTAAATGACATGATTGAGATTAAATAAAGATAATTAATTAAGTTGGACTTAATTAGAATAGACCAAAATAAAGTGAACAAAATAATTAAGTTCACAAGGATTTAATTAAATTAAAATACAACTGTTATATCTATAGTTACAACTTAGTTTTGCTATATAAATATATTATATTAGTTAACTAAAACTCTAAGCCTCCGACCACTTCTTACCTGTTTCATAAAAATAAGAAAAGAAAAATAGTTTTCTTTATCTTACAGAAACGAGATTTGACAAAAAAAAAATTAATCTTTTTGTTTTAGAAACAAACCTTACTAGCACAAATAAAATCCTAGTTTTGATAAGATATTATTTAGTCATTGTGTAGATTATTGTTAAAAACTAAACACTTGGGTGGCTAAAGATTTGATAAATCTTAAAAGTGAAGAAGTCAAGGTTTTGGTTGCAGAATTTTAGACCGTCTTATTCTCTTTTCGAGTTTCTTGCTTCATCACAAGCTTTTTGAATTTAATTAGCTCTTGATTACAATATCTAGAGTAAGGTATGTAACTCTTAAACTTATGAGTGTTCATAATTAATTTAAAAATTACATGAAAATACAAACATTGATCATGTAGGATTTGGGTGTTTCTCTAATTAAATGTTAGTTTATTTTTCCGTTGCATTATATTTTTAATTTCTTGATTAATTTCATGTTTGAGCATGAGGTTGAATCCCAACAATTATGACTTTAACTTATGATATCTATCTCAACATTGCCTCATCCTTAATTATCAAGTGACAGATAGAGTAAGCAAAGTTTAAACAATTAAACTACCACAAAACTAAATAATTGTTAAAAAGTCTCAATAAACAACTCCTAACTTTTAAAAGACTAATCTATTAAAGTACCAAAACTATTAGAATTTATGTATGCCCTATAGCCAATAGGTTGGTTATGAAATATATCCTTATTACTTTATGCATTACATTTAATTAGTAAAAGCTTTTTTCTACACATTTATAAGTTTACATATACTTATAAAGATAAATTCCATTGAATAAACATGCTCTACAAAAGGATTTATAAATTGTAATAATTATGAGATTTTATTATATCAAAATATTATTTTTAAATTATTTTTAATCAGTGTTGTATTAAGATAAAACATTGAATAAAGTTCTTGGCATGAGTTCAACTAGAATCTAAATAGAAAATTTTAAGAAAGTTGTGGTTGTCGTGATTAATAAAAGACAAGTAACATTTAGCGAGAAGATTATCCCTTCTTTCCATTTTCCTTTCTCCTACCAAACATAGTGTAAAAGTGAAAAGAAAACAAAAGAAGACTATCCTTAAGTGGAGCCTAGGTCATCAAGGGTAACTTGTAATTGTTCTCACTTGTTATTGTGGATGTAAATTTTTTTTCTCGTTAGAGTCCCTGGGTAATCAAAAAATAACTTGTTTGGAAAAAAAAATTTTCAATGTAAAATATTTTACAGAAAAATTTAATATTTTATGTTGTTTGGATAAATTATCAAAAACGTTTTTTCAATTTAATATTTGGGTGTTAAGATGATAAATAAGAGTTAGATTACAAAGCAATGATGTTATTTGGTTTTTACTAATTTGGATCAAAATTAAGAATGTACATGAAAAGGGGCAAAATCAATAATGAAATTTTTCAAAATATATAATCACATCTTTATAATTAAAGTAAGCTCTAATTTTTAAAAAATTTTCTATCTCATCACTTTTTTACCATAATACTATAAAAATATCAATATTCATCAATTATATAAGACATCCAAAACCTATACTAATGTGTGTTTATCAAATAATTGAAATATTTTTTTATTATAATTATTAATAAGATTTATTCAATTTATAAATAAAAAATTTAATTACATTGAATGATTTCATTAAAAAATATTTTTTAAATTTTAATATTATTTAATAATTTAAATATTAATATTTTAAATTAAAATTTAAAAATAAATATTAATATATTTTAAATTTTTTAATATTTTAAATTAAATATTAATATTCATCAAACTTATATTCTTAGGCTTAGTATAAGAGTTTTTTTTTTTGTTCTCTGAAAATCTCTAGAAAATGTCTTACGCTTCTCAAACGTGTAAGACATTTTCCGTGGTCAATAACTATTTTTTCCAATAACCTCGTAACATGTTTTATATTTGAAATAAATTTTTCATCTTCCAAACAAGCATAAGTCCTAAAAACATTTTTCAAAATATATTTTATGTCAAAACAAATAGAACCTAAATGATAACTTTACATACCTTCTTATCTAAAAAAAATAAAATGAGAAAAGATTAAACAATTAGTTTATTTACAAGATAATTTAATTTTAAAAAATAACATAACATTTTAAAAAATAATAATTTAATTAGATTACAAGCATTTTTTAATAAAACATTTAACTAAAAATATCTCAAATTATAGGTATTTTTTGAAAAATATTCATATTTAAAAACGAAAGATAAAATAAAAATAAAATATTATATATTATTCATTTTTATTTTTAATGAAAAAAATGAAAATAAAATCTATTATTATAATAAATTAATAAAAGATTATTGGTGTTTATCTTTTTCTTATTGTTTTTTCCCTTCTTGCTAATATTCTAAAAATTAAAATAAAATATTATATTAAAATTTTAAATAAAAATTTATAATAAATATTTTAAATTAAAAATTACATATTATAATAAGAGTATTTTTATTTCTTATGATCTATTCCTTTACTATCACAAAATTATTTTTACTAACTAAACATTAGAATAAGTTATAATAACAATTTCTACCTTATTACGTTTTTTTAAACCAAACTACATAATAGTTATTATTGACTTATTCTATCATCACAAAATAGTCATTTTATTCCTCTTTTGTTCCATATTGCAAACCAAGCATACCTTTCAAATTCTAAATGATAGCACATATAAACGTTTTATACAAACTAATTTACAAATTACCAATAAAATAATGACAACTAGCCTACTCTCTTTCCGTTCTACATATAATGTCTTAATTTATTTTTTAATTAATTTTTTAATTTTGGTTCTATTTTCCTTTATTAGAATTTTAAAACTATCCATTAAAAATTCTGAATAGAGTGGTTTTTAAATGTATCTTTATTAAAATATAATTAAATAAAATATTTAAAATAATTTGAGTCAAATTTTGAAAATTTTGATAAAACAATCAAATCAGAACATTACATATATGAGTCAAAAGAAATACAAAAAGAATAAAATTTCATTTAATTTCATAATTGCTCCCTCTAAACCAAATTCTTCGATCATAATCCACAAACCAATTCCATCAATATTAAGAATTTTCAAAACAGTTGTTGTCAATGTAAGTGAATCGTGCAAGATTTTCCTTTTGCTATCAAATTGGTATTCATCTTCACATATGCAATTGGTTCATCTTCAAATATGTCAAACAATTTTGTCTTGTGCTCTTCGCTTTCCAAGAACAAATTCATCTTCACCGTTCACCAAAGAAGTCAATATCATCAAATCCATTGACACGAATAATTTCTCAACACCTTTGAATTTCATATTTCAACCCACTTAAACTAAAATCTCCAACAAGGAAAACATCAACTAATTTTTTTTTATATGATACGAACATGTCTTAATATATTATTTATTACATGATAGCATCAATCATGATATCATTAGAAATTAATTTCGAAATCAATGTCTTAATATCAACACCAAAAAGGAATAGACTTAAAATTATATTTATTATTTATTTTTTAATTCATTATCTACGACCAATTGATTTTAAGTTAAATACTTTGATTTAGAGTTTATAATAGCTCATTTTATATAATGTATAGATCAGAAAGAATGTTATTAGTTCCATCATGAAACCATGAAAAATGAGTTTATAGATTTTTTTTCCTTTTACTAATGGATTAAAAAATTGTGATCTAATACTCTAATTATTAGTTGCCTAAATCTATATTTTCCTTCCACACAATCTACATCTACATACATTATAAGTTGTCCCCAAATAGGCTTATTGGTTGACACATGTATAGCCTAATTGTTTGACACATGGTAGCTTGATTTGGATTGAATTGTCCATGGGACATGTGTGGTATTTTGTTATTTATTGAGGGTGTTTGCTTGATTTTTTTTTTATTGATGAGATTTTGGGTTTTTTAGAAGATGTTGAAGATGATTTTGTCTGTTTATATTTACTTCAAAATATTGCTTAATAAGATAGATTTTTAAATAAAATATACATTTTGTATATTAATTAAAAAACATATTCTTCAATATATTGCTTAATAATATAGATTTTGTCTGTTTATGGTGTTCTTTTGTTTAGTTTTTCTTCAATTCATAGAAATTGGTTGTTGGTTTTCTTTTTTCATTTTTATTTTTGGTCTATTTTTTTTGTTAATGTTTTTGGATTTAGGGATTTTAGGTTGCATGTAATTATTTTTTTATTTGTTCCTCATTGTGATGTTTTCATTTGTTCCTCATTGATGGTGTATTTTCAAAATCAAAAGGTTATGTCACATAAAGTGACATAATGTGACTATTAGATTGTAAGTAGGTTTTTCGTGTGAATAGTTATATTTCTTGGTAAAATGGCATCCAAATATTATGAGACAAATTGAAAAACACCATAACTCAAAAATTTAAATATGAAAAGTTGTCGTTTCAAATTATAGCTTAAAAATTATGTTTTATGAAATGAATGGTTATCCTTTCATAAGATGATTATTAAAACAATACCTTTATCCAAATATTGTGTATTGCAAAATGTAAAGATGTCTTTTAGACAAAGTGGTGACTTAATGAAAGGGCTGTGCCCTTGAAAAAAAGACACTTACAAGCTTATATAAAAGACTTGTTGATAATCATTTTGACTCACAAAAACAAACAAGACAAGTGTAGAAAAATTAAAAGAGATAGAAATGTTATATTTTTAAAAAAAAAAACATAAACACTTGAGTTCTTATTATGTATCAAAGGAATCAAAATTTCTTATAATCTTCTTATTGCAGAAAGTAAGCCCTAAAGCCAAACAACTTTGCAAATCCTCGAGTGTATTTAGCGATCTACTATTGTAAAGTGCAAGACAAAGTTAAATGATGGCTTTATTGTATCCCCAAAGCTATTCGCATTATTCTTCTTTGCATAT
Organism: Theobroma cacao; assembly: GCF_000208745.1. Taxonomy (NCBI): domain Eukaryota; kingdom Viridiplantae; phylum Streptophyta; class Magnoliopsida; order Malvales; family Malvaceae; genus Theobroma; species Theobroma cacao. Next base: position 29,586,283 of record NC_030850.1, on the reverse strand, counting down.
TGAGTGGTAAGGGCGAAAAAAGTTTTAAAGATAACATCCAATGAAAAGTCGCCTTGAAGTCAATTTTTTCAGTTCCTTGAATTACATCTAAAACCCATTTGCACCAACAATTTTAAGACCTTTTTTTTTCGTAGAATTGGAATTTAAAATGACTTCACTAAAAGAGATGGCTACCAACATTGTCCAGTTAGATCGTTTTGAAGGAAGAAATTTTATTCATTGACAAAAGTTAGATCGATGTGATGTTAACAAAGAAAAATCTATGGACTGGATTCATTTGTGGAAAAACGGTTCTACATCAAATTATAAGATAAGTTTTCTTTCCTTACATGATATGAATGATATTGTGTGTGATATGCATAATAAATGCATATTGGTTGGAAAAAAGTGTTTTGTCACATGCATAGATGATTATTTTGTTATGAATCAATTTTATGAGCTTGAATGCATGCTTAATAAGTTTAGGTAATATAATCTTAATATAGATAAAGCTATTGGTGTCTTTTATAATTAATAAACTTCCCCTTCATGGAGAGGCACTAATAAAACCCTAAATCATAAGAAAGAAGATATGTCTATCGAGGACCTTAGTAATTATCTTCAAATAGAATAAGATTATCGCAAACAAGAAGAAGTCATGCTTTCGTACAATAAAAGAAAACATTCCATTGATATGAATGACAAAAGTCAAAAGATAAAAAAGAACAAAAAAGGTCCATGTTTTGGATTGTTCAAGACAAAATGTAGACTTTTGAATTGCAAGACACAAGGTGTGAATGACAATAAGTTTGTTGCTATGATTTTCGAGGTCGATCTTCTCCATGATGATAGAGCGTGATGGATTAACATTGGTGCAACTAAGCATGTATGTATAGATAAGAGTTTCTTCAAGTCCTTGGAAGCGGATAATGATGGAATCGTGTTGTACACAGAAAATTCCTCCACTACACAAGTGAAAGGAAAAAGCACCATGGAACTCATGTTTACTTCTGAAAAAATATTTGAACTAAATAATGTCTATTATGTACCAAAAGTTAAAAAAAATCTTGTGTTAAGAAGCTTGCTAAATAAGCATGGTTTTAAATTAATATTTGAAGCGCTAAGTTCATCTTTACAAAAGGTGGACAATATGTGAGAAGTAGATACTTATATGAAGACATGTTTAAGCTTAACATTAAAAAGAATGCTTCTAGTTCTACTGATATTGATTTTTATGATAGTAAAGTAGCATTGTCTAATTTATGGCATAATAGATTAGGTCATGTCCATTATAAAAGAATGCATGATTGGCTAAATTAGAGTTGATACCTAATATTGATGGAAATAATGATATGTGCAAGACATGTATGGTTACTAAAATCACAAGAAGCTCATTTCCTAAGGTAGAAAGAAACTCCAAATTGCTTGCATTAACACATTTCGATGTTTGTGACATGCATAGAACTCCATTTATTGGTGGAAAGAAATACTTCATAACATTTATAAATGACTTTTTTATATATTGTTTTGGTTACTTATTGCATGCTAAAGATGAAGTAATGGAGAAATTTAGAATTTATAAAAATGAAATTGAATTGCATTGTGAATTGTTTATCAAATGTTTACAAAGTTATAAAGGAGGTGCATATTATGATCCCAAGTATTTTGAGTCCACTAGTATTATTCACGAGATTATTGCTTCATACGCACCAGAATAAAATGGTGTATCGAAATGTAAGAATTGAGTTGTTACGAAAATAGTAAATGTTTTGCTTTCTAATTCAGATTTGGGAAAAAGATTTTGGGGCTTAACCCTAATAACGACTTGCCATATACTAAATAGAATCCCAAATAAAAAAAAGTAAAACTACTCCTTATGAGCTATGGAAACGAAAAATATCAAATCTTAATTATTCAAGAGTTTGGGGATGTCGAGCCATAATAAGAGTTTTAGAACCAAAGCAACGGAAATTGGGTAAAAGAGGAATTAAATGTATTTTTCTAGGATATACTCAACAAAGTAAAGCATATCGTTTCGTGGCGATAGAGCTCAATGATTCATATTCCATTAATATAATTATAGAATCAAGAGACAGTATCTTTTATGAAACAAGGTTTAATTCAATTCCAAATCCAAAGAATTAATAACAGAAAATGGTGAGGAAACTATTAAGCTTCGGAAGAAGTAAAAGAATTAAAAAGCAAAGACTTATGGATTTGATTTCTTCATGTACGTATTAGAAGGTACAAAAGAAGAAACATGTGAATACCTACTTTACTATTTTAATGTAGAAGGTAAAAGAGATCCTTAAACTTATGAAGAGGTAATGAAGTCTCAAAATGCTTCATTTTAGATATTTATCTTTACAAATTACAATGTAATTTCATGTTTGTAAATGATATATTGGTTTACCATTTATTTTTAGACAATTATCTTTATTATTAATGTAAATTAATATTGTATTTTATTCACACATCAAATGATTGTCTTGAACGCATAACATGGGTTATCCTTTAGTTAATTATAAAAAGATTCCTAGTTCTTTCTTATTTTTGCGATTTTTCTTCTCAACTACAACAACAACAAAAATTCTTTCTTCATTTATTTCTTACATAATATGTTGCATATGTAAATATTTAAACAATGTTGCTTATGTTGTTTTATAAATGTTACTTATTCATCCTTCCATGTAATTAATATTTTAAGAAAATTGTAAGAAATAGACCTCATGATAAGGTGATTTTAGAAATAACCATCCATATAAAATTATCTGTTTCTAGCCAAAAAAGAAGCATGAGTAGACCAAACTACCCTTAAAAACATTATCTCAAATTAAGCTCCTGATATCTCCCTCCCGTCAGAGAGAAAATAGAAATAAATGCTCAGCTGTTTGAGCTCGCTCATATTTCTCTCTCAACTTTTTGAACTATCTCAACTCTGTCAACTTTTTGTTGAGCGCCATCATCATAAGCTCTCCGAACTGTACGAGCTCTGTCAACTCTCTATTAAGCACCATCGTCATCGGGCAGTGGTCTATTTCTCGACATTTGGCCATATTGTCGTCGATTAACAAACCCTATAACAGAGATGACATCAAGATATGTTATTGGGTTTATTGTTGCAACACTTAAATTTCTGAAACATTTGGTGTAAATTAGAACATGGATTAGAACATTGCCCAAAGTTGTTACACGCCATGCATCTATAACATGTGTTAGCGTTATTTTAGCGTGTCACGACATTGATTATTTTAGGGCAGTTCATGTAACGAGTCAGTAATTACACTAATTGGCGTGTCACACATCATGGGTATTTTGGGGCAGTTCATTTAAGGACATAGTAATTATAGTGATTGGCGTATCAGGGTTGACGTGTAACAACATTTGACTTGATATGCATGGCGTGTTACAACATTTTACGTTATATGCATGGCGTGCAACAACATGAGTGACAAATTCTAAAACACGGCATGTCATGTAATGTGTTAAATGATTGACAAATTTTTGTTGTTTTCAAAATTTCAGTGGGGTTCCAATTGTGCGACTTGTGATAAGACATGGTAGTAAGTGGGTGGATGGCATTTGCAAGGGTGGTGAGTCACGAATGCAGGGGGTTAGGAGTGATTTGTCGTTTGTGGGATTGATGAAGCTGGTTGAAGATGTTGTTGGGGTAAACTCAGAAATTGATGAGATTAAGTTACATGCATTGATCAGTACACCCGGAAAGCTATCACGACCAATTATCAAGGACGATGAGGATGTTGCATTAATTCTGCTAGAATAGAGGAATGTTCCGACTGTGTATGTCAACATTAAGGGACGCTAAACAAATGTTATGTCACATGAAGAAGCTGAACAACATGGTAATCAGCTCAATCAAAATGAGATTTACAATGCTTCACATATACCACAGCATTCCGTCCGTAACCCATAACAATGGCAATTGACGTATGCACAAGAGTTTGTGCAACCCCGTAGACACACGACATTCACAAAACAGTTGGCTGTACAATTTTGATCAAGATGTGCATCAAACCAATTAGTTACTTCTGTCCAACAAATGCAACGATCGAGTGAAACTGTAAAGGGTGTAATGGCATTTTCAAATGAGAATGCGATATTTGAGGACAACACTGCAACATTGGAAGGTGACATTGTGACGCTCGAGGATAATACTGCATTTGATAAGGGAAATGAGGATTTGTTCCCTACTGGTGAAGATAGATTTGATGACAATTCAGATGATGGGCTTGATGAATAGCATGATGAGAGTTTAGACAATGATTGGCTTTATGACAATGACATTCCAATTTGCAATAATATTAAAGGCGAAACGGAACCTATTAGAGGTGTTGATGTAGGAGATGTTCAGTGTGATGACCCCATATACAATAACCTCATCGTTGATAAGAACAGGATTCGTTCCCCTGGTACATTGCTCCATGATAGTTATCAAGAAATGGGAAATGCAGGGATATCTCGTACGTGGATAATTCTATGTGCAGAAAGGTTTTCCTTCCAAACAATTACAATTAAGGAGTTGATATGTGCCAATGATCGCTTATACAAAGGAAGAATATTTTCCTCAAAGGCCAAGTTAAAACGAGCTTTGAACATGTTGGCTCTAAAAGAGCAATTTGGGATAAGAGTAAAAAGGTCATGTAAAGCTCGTTATCAGATTGGTTGCAAGGACAAGGCATGCAAGTTCAGTGTGTGTGCAACGAAGTTACCTGAAGAATGAGAATATTGGCAAGTTCGGACGTTCCACAAAGTACACCAGTGTACTGTCAATGGTTTGCAAGGGTGATTTGCAACCGTAAATGCGAAGATATTAGTGAACTTATGTCACACAAGCTTCAGGCTAATGGAGCAACATTGAGACCTAAGGACATAATTGGTGAGATGAGGGTTTAGTGGGGATTGAAATGCTTGTATGGTAAGGCTTGGCAAACGAAGGAGTATGCGGAAAAACTTGTTTTCGATCCCCTAAAGGAGTCATTTCAACTACTACCCTCGTATTTTTATATGTTGGAACAAGAAAATCTTGGCACAGTCAATATAGTGACTACTGATGAGGCAGAAAGATTTAAATATTGTTTTTGGGCATATGGGGCTTGTATTCGGGGGTTTAGGAATGTAATGCGTCCTTCGATTGCAATTGATGCGACACATCTGAAAGGCAAGTTCAAAGGTGTTATGTTTGTCGCTGTATGTAAAAATGCGAATAAGTGCGTATATCCAATTACGTTTGGCATCGGCCATGTTGAGAACGAAGACTCGTGGATGTGGTTTCTTAGCAAGCTACGTGATGCGGTTGATTGTCTTGAAAATACTATGCTCATTTCTAATCAACATCTCGGCATTAAGAAAGCAATTCAAAATGCATACTCAGAAGTGCACCATGATTTATGCGGGTACCACTTGAAAAAAAACTTTAAAAACAAGTTCAAGCGCGATGACATTTCTATGATTTTCACCCTTCCTTGAAATTGCTATAAGGTTTTCTATTTCAACAGACATATGAACTAGCTTAAGTAGATTCATGCTGAAGCCCATGCTGACCTTATGAGAATAGGCCCTGAGAGATGGGCATGTGCCTGTTTACCGGTAAGGCGATACCAAATGATGACATCCAATATTATGGAATGTGTTAACTCATGCTTGAAGCATGCAAGATAAATGCCAATCACTGTTTTGATCGAGTTCATCAAAGACATGTTCCAGCATTGGTTCCATGACTGGTACGAGGAGGCCGTCAAGGTGACCACACCCCTTATGTCACGACTCGAAACCTTCCTCGGGCCCATGACAACCGCCGCGACGTCTCAATTGACACTCATTACCCGAAATGCCAGTCAGAACCCCACAAGGCTTACATATCAGTTTCTTGCCTTTTCTGTGAGCAATCATTTTTAAACATTCCATTTTAAACAATTTTCAGTAGTTTCCTGCTCAAGTAAATCAAAAGACAAAAATATTTTAAAAGGATTTATAGATAAATATCACTATTCAAAATATTGATTAAAATATAGCATTTTTTATATAAAATAATATTTATAGAAACACGTGTAAGAAATCTTTTGTAACGTGTAAGTAAAATAAATTCACACATACAAAAATTTACAAAATTATAATGTACAATAATGGTTACAATGACAAGTGGCCCAAAATA
>NC_030850.1:29426439-29578880 GCF_000208745.1 Theobroma cacao | reverse complement strand
TTTTCTCTTCATTTCTCTTAGAATAAAAATCAGATCATCATCATTGTACCTCATTGCAGATTCAACCAAGGGTGGGTATTGTGAAAATTTAATGCTTTCTTGTCCAATTTAATTTCTAAACACATTTAACTAACTAAAACTACCAATTTAACTAAAAATCAAAACCTAAAAATTTCAAAATCTCCCCCCTAGAATTTCATCCAGCCCTTGATGTCACTTTTAGATCTCTCTCCTCAAGCATACTAAATGGAAACAAAGGCATAAGAAAGGTAGAAATCAAGCTAAAGTCGAAAAATCTTACCGTTAGACGCGTAAACGAGCGAAAAATACGAATTCTCCTTTGAATTTTCTTGTTTCTCTTTGGTTTTTCTTTTTTTCTTCCTTTCCTCTCTATTTCCTCTCTTGTTCTTCATTATGGCGGGCCAGCACTTAAAATGGGGTTTAAATGGGCTGACTTTTCATTAAAATAATATTATATCATTAAAAAAATGCCACGTGTCACTTTCCCATTTGCCCATTTTTAAAAGTTCATCCATTTGTTTTCAAATTTTCACCATACACTTGTCCCACATATCCATAGCTTAGATAAAATTCTCAGACTTATCCAAAGTCTCAGTGGAGTAATTTTTTGAAATTTACACTTTTGCCCCCGTAAAAGTCAAAAATTACATTTTTTACCCCAAAAACTGAAAAATTGCCCATTGACATATTTTTCATCCCTTATACTCATACCATTCTCCAATTTTTCAAATTTGATCTAAATTCTCTCAAAATCTCAAATTTTGTCCGCGAGTGGCAAAATTACGATTTTACCCCTACACTCCAGAAATCACAAGAATTAAAATTTTTCACTTCCTATCATTAAATTATACTCCAAATAGTTAATCTTGGTCAAAAATTTCACTCCATTATCAAATTATTATCTTAGGTGGTAAAATGACGATTTTGCCCCTGAACGTCAAAATTTTTAATTTTACCCCTAATGAACCCTCGAACTCTGAACAATCATTTTTAGTCATTCCTTGACTATAAAATTTTAAATTTCATCATACGATTCCTATTTGAACTAGTTCAAGATTAAATCAATTCAAGTGTACCGTTAGATACGATACCGGATTTCGTCTGTTCTTAGGACTTTCCTAGCATAATAACATGTTACTCAGTGCATGTATGTCATGACATGTGTTTATAGGGTCGGGTTTTACACCTCAGCCCTTGGGTTACCAGGCAGTTGAGCAAACGGTTCAATGATGCACATCACTTTGTGGTTAAATCTATCAATCGAGTGGAGTTCGAAGTTAAAGACAATAAGATGGACAAACTTTTAAACTTGTCCAAGAAGACGTGTTCATGTTGTGAGTTCCAAACAGATTTACTGCAATTCAGCCATGCCATTGTAGCAATAAGGTCAAAATATCTTTATTTCTTATTTGAACCTTAATTGACATAGTATTTACATTGTGCTTGAACATTGAGTTCATTGTATTTTTCAGTAAATGTAAATGTGAAGCAATTGAATTCTGTGCTGACTACTACAAGACAACCGTTTTGGTGGAAGGTTATGCGGGGTTCATTCACCTGGTAGGGCATCCTAGTGAGTGGGACATCCCCCCTTATGTGAAACAAATTGTCGTCTTACCACCACCTTTGCAAGGCCAAGCGGGAAGACGTAGGAGGAGAAGGATTCTATTGACCGGTGAAGGCAGTCGAGCATGGAGATGTTCGCAATACAAGAGGTACAGGCATAACAAACAGAATTGCCCATACCCATTTACAGTTTCATCCACAAATTCGGCACCATCTCTAAGTCAATTGGCGCCTCCATGAGTGCGTCAATCGAAAGCATGTTCAAGTTGTAGACAAACAGGTCACACACGTAACAACTGTCCAATACGAAGGATAATGTCTAAAAACGTTGATTGTCTTATGGATGAAGACAGCTGGTCGGCCTAACTAACTGTGTAACCCATATGCAATACCTTTGCCACAATTTGCTCTTACAGTATCTTACATTCATTCATATTCGGATTTGGATTTTGTGTTTGTTAGTTTCCTTCTGTAGATGAGTCTTTATTTTTTTATTAATTTTGTAGATATATTATTTGATTATTCATTTCATTTTGTTCGTAGTTTTGAATACTGAATAGACTTGCGAAGTCCTTATACTGTTTGAATAGATTATTATTTATTATTGATAGCTTATGGGATATGCTTATTAATAAGTCAAATATTTAAGTGTAAAAGATTTAGGGTATTGATAATATATATAAATATTTTTTTACTTGATTATTTGAATGTAGAATATGTAAATTAATTAATAAATTAAATTATCATTTTTACAAAAATTAAATTATCATTTTTACAAAAATAATATAAAATGACTAAATAATTTCTTTCTTCTTGTATTTCTAATAGTAAACAAATTTGAAATTGGTTATTTAACTTAGTTTTTTACTTGAGCTAAAGTCAAATAAGTGAAAGGAATATGTTTATTTAATTTTTTATTTTAGGGTTTTAAATATAAGGACGAAAATGAATGAAAACATATATTAATGCTAAGCTAATAAAAGAAACGCCACGTGGCAGTTCCCATCAGAAGGTGTTGGGGTTAAGATTAGGTTGTAATTGGTAGATGTCAATGACATCTTGTGGTGACACATTGAGTGGAAACAGATTTATAGCGTGACACGCTGACTGGTTGCAGTATTGTGGGGTGACACGCTGAGTGGAAGCAGATACGTGGCATGACACGTTGACTTGTTGCAGTATTGTGGGGTGACATGCCGAGTGGAAGCAGATACATGGCGTGACACGCTAACTTGTTGCAGTATTCAGGGGTGACACCCCATGCCCCAATGGGGTGACACGCCACGTGGTTGCAATATTAATTTAAACTAAATTTACATAAGCTTTTGAGATTTATAAGCACTGTGTTTGAATTAAGAAATTAATGTATAAAATGTACGAATATTAAAATTAATAAAATTAATTGTATATACAAAAAAAATGTACAAACAAGGGTCGATATGTAAAGGTTTCGCTCTAACAACTGTTGAAAAAAATTTCTAAAGTGTATTGGGGACGCATATTTGCAATCATATTCTGCTTAAGTCTGATCTGTTCCGATTGTAAAATATCGTTAATGTACCCTATCATGAACATACCGCAACTGATACTATCATTTTGTCGATGTACTTTAGCTTTTGGCAAATGAATTTCTAATGACATCGACGTCAAATCCCATGTCTTTCGATGTGTTCTGTTGAAATAACCGGCTTGATGGCAGATGATTGGCATCATTGTCGTAAAAGGTGTCATCTGAGCCATACGCACTCTGTTATCCTTAGCATCCAAAGTTCTTGCGGAGTCCACCACTTTGATCGTCCACCTCACCAAGTCAATCTTTGCAACCACCCAATGCCCACCCATATTGCCAGGCACGAGGATGAAATCGACATCTTCACATTTTTTGTCGTATGTCAACCTCTCACCCTTCACTACCCCAGCAACTCATCCGAAATTTCCATAGTGGCCCGAGTATCTTCAGTTGAAAATGTCGTGTGTAGCATATGGATAGTGTCTTGTGAAACATGTATATGTTAGCTTACACTTAATGCAATCAAAAACTTAGTATTTACAGAATTGAAAATTTTTCAAATAAACTTACGAAGAATATCGTTGCAACCACGCATGCATGGGTATTGTACAGTTTCGACTTTGGCTCTGTCACTCGCTTACAGAGTACGTTGAGGCATGCGTCTATTTGTTCACTTGTCATTTCTTCTTTGGGATCCTCTAATGTTGTGAAAAAATCAGTCCCTTAATCCCCTAAGATCCCAACGTTACGCTTGCATATATAACAGAATGAATTTCATAAGCCTTAGTGGATTAATGTTTCATTAAAAAATAATATTTGCAATGTTATTTATGAGCTTACCTCGCACACTCGTCTTTCTTGAAAGCTTCATACGCTTCAACCGTTGTGCTCTTTACATTTCGACAGCTCAATGAGGGGTCGACATACGGGTTTGCCCTGTATTTGCTCGCCATTTTCAACCGTGCCCGCTTAGTTGAGTCTGAAATTTGTGTTGCACGATGATGGACATCAAATGACTCTAGTGACGACAACCGTGACCTACTGGCTTCAAGAGTGCTTTGAGGAAGATGGTCCCCTTTTACTGCTGCCTCGACTAATGCATCGACTTAAGAAAGATGCTCTCCTTCAGCCACAACTGAGTAAAGGTCCCCTTCCTTCTCACAGATGCATTGATAACCGAATCGACCTCAAGAACAGGGTTTTTTTCAGCATCATCTGATTGAAAGGTCGCATCCCTTACCACTGCATCATCTGGATCGACCTCAAGAATAGGGTCTCCGTTAGTACCAACAACGTCATCGTGAATGTGAACACTAGGTTCATCATACTACCCATCATCAGCATCATCATGGTCCTCACCAGCTTCGTGAGATGAAGGTCCACCCTACAAAACGAGACAAATGGGAAAACCCGTTAGCTCATAAAATACCACAAACCATAAATCGAGAACAAAAAATAGAACTACACCTACTAAACGTAAACAACCAATATATGAGTGAAGATAGAATAACGTACTTGTGATTAGGTCATCTAGAATCCGAGCAATGATACGGTCCTCAAATGTCTGCATTGCCAAAGTATATGACTGAATTGAAGCCTTTAGCTCCAACATGTCTTTTTTATACCGGTGCATGGTCCGTCACAGCTGACGCTTTGTGATTACTCCGTCATTAACTCTTGTCAAATAGGTCAACTGCAATAACATATATTACTATGTTATTCAATAATCATATACAGAATTGTTGAACATTAACCGTTAGAACTTTAATATCCTTACCAGTGGCTTGTTACCACTATGCAGTTGAGTAGGATTGATCGGTGGTTGAAGAGCTATCGTCCATTTTCTCAACTACAATAACAGAAATTACTGTGTTACTCTATAAACATATGTGGAAATGTTGAACAGAAACCGTTAGAATCGATCTTACCAACGAGTCGTTAGCACTATGCGTCTGAGGAGGACCTCTTGGTGGTTGAGGAGCTGTTGTCACATGGTCCAACTGCAAATACAGATATGTTATTCGATAATCACATATGGAATTGTTGAACACAAACTGTTATAACCGATCTTATCGACGGGTCGTTAGCACTATGAGTCTGAGAAGGACCTCTCGGTGGTTATGAAGTTGTGTCGCATGGTCCAACTATAAACACAGATATGTTATTCGATAATCACATATGAAATTGTTGAACACAAACCGTTAGAACCATCCTTACTGGCTCTTCACTGCTATTGCCATGGTCGTCACCTTCCTTCCTCAACTCGGGGTTCGACAGCTCATCGACTCCAGAGCAGCGATGCGCCTCTGCTTCATGGCACCAGTGGCTATTTTCTGCTTCAAGTTTCTCCTTTTTTCCCTCGCACCTAAGCCCTAGTCCGCCAAATCCTCCATGTGCCTTATTGGCATATATTGGTGGCCCTCAGATAACGAGACATCGATGTCCACAAAATACTCCCGGCTAGCCTCATTCGAGGTGAGCTCCAAGGTCTCGACTGCCTATAACTGTAAAATAGGGATTGTGATTAAATTTTAGGGAAAATTATTATACAAATTCATAGCAAAAATTAGTAGTTGTTCACTCACCTGCTGAGATGACTCCAACATCTCAACTGCCTTGTAGAAATCTATTGGCTTCTGGTTGCATTGCCATTTGCACATGCGTGGGTAGACGTTGTCCTTCGGAGCAAAAGGGGCAACTATCTTTCGCAAGGTCGGAATTACCTTCATTGCCTAGAACTACAAGTCAAATGTAACCATTATCAGACTGTAAATGATAAATGAGTGCAACCATAAATTATTATGTCAAAAAGAAAATGAAAAATGTTACGTGATAGTACCTATATCACCCACGCGAATCTGTAAATGTTATACCATAAACGATCCTTCTGAACGTTTGAGGCAGGCACTTCGAACCCCTTTAAAAGGTAGTCCAACGTCAGCCTCCAAACATAATGACCCAATAGGAAGACATTCCAAGCGTCAATATCCTTCACCAATGACAAGAGCCAAGGTGTCACCCGTCTATGGTAGTCTTGACCAAATAAAATGTTATTTGCGATCAAGATGAATGCCATCTTGGTTGCATCTCCCGGTCGCTGAAAGTTACCTCCGCGGAACATATCAAGCAACGCCTGCAACTTAACGCTCTATTACCAATTCCAATATCGTGCATGAATTTCGTCCGTAATAACCTTGTACGGTATTGTGAACACATCGGGTATTTGACCAAACTTCAGTCCGGTGATAAGGCAGAACTCCTGCATTGATATGTGCGCCTTGCTTTTGCCAATAGCAAACCATAGCTCATGCTCCATTGAATTTGTCACAGTGATTCGACGAATCATGATGTTATGCAGGAGACTAGCAGAGAAGTAGCCTTGTGGATATACGTCCAGCAGCATTCCGAAGCACGTACGCTTCACTGCATTATACTCCCCTTTCTCTTAGAGAGTCTTGTTGATGTAATGTAGTTGCAACCACTTACAGTGGGTGTTAATAGCGACATTGAACGCCCACTTCTCCGTCGGCACAATAGGTAAACTGTCAAGATCCTCATACTGTCTGGACTGCATCTGCAAAACATGGCACACATGCACGAGTGAGTTAACTCATAATGTTGTAACACGACATGCATATAACATAAAATGTTGTAACACACCATGCGTATCAAGTCAAATGTTGTTACACTCCAATCACTATAATTATTGTATCCTTACACGAATTGGCCTAAAATACCCATGGCGTATGACACGTCAATTAATGTAATTATTGACTCGTTACATGAACTGCCAAAAAATAACTAATGTTGTGACACACTAAAAACCCCAAAAAGTAGTTAACCCACTACACGTCATATCTGTTGTAGTTCAAAACTTTAGTACGACCATAAAATCGGGAAGAAAATAGTTTAAACATAACAATTGAAAAAGATTGAGAAAACACAAACATATCACACAAACTCAGCAAAAAATTAACGAACAGAAGAAAGTTTTATTTTCAGACTGACTGACCTTTTCACTGATAACTGACATTGTTGTTGTGGTGTCGTCAAGCTTGCAAAGAACAAAGTCGAACACTTTGGTACCTTCGGGAATGAGAAATGAATCGAATCAAACTCTTTGAGTTCCTTCACACTAACATTTGCGATTTCTAAAAAATATCTAATTAAAATGAAATAACCTCACATTTTTCTTATAAATATTCATTTATTCATTGAATTCATTCAGTGGAAGTCCAATCTGTTTTCTCGTTATTTGCTCGCTTTGTTTTCCTTTTTCAAACCATGTCGTATCACATGTTCAAGCCATGCCATGTCACACACTCTAAACCCTGCCGTGTCACAGATCTCCATGGAGTCTAACAAACTTTGAACCCTGCTGTGTCACAGATTCCCTCATGGCATGTCACAAACTCTGAATGTTGGCGTGTCACAAATTCCCTCCTTGGCGTGTCACAAACTCTGATGCTGCCGTGTCACAGATTCCCTCCATGGCGTGTCACAAACTCTGATGCTGCCGTGTCACAGATTCCCTCCATTGCGTGTCACAAACTCTGAACGCTACCGTATCACAGATTCCCTCCATGGTGTGACACAAACTCTGAACCTTACCGTGTCACAAATTCTCTCCATGGCGTGTCACAAACTCTAAACCTTGCCATGTCACAACTGTGTCACACATTCCCAACATGCCGTTTCACAAACTCTAAACCTTGCCCTACCACAGTTGTGTCACATATAGCTTGTTGTAACACGACTATTTTGTGTTTTGGATTCACATCTTTCTCCTTTCGATTCGCCACCGTATTAGGGATTTCTGATTTCACATCATTCTCCAAGCTTTCGATTCATCACGATCGGTTCCTCGTTCAGTTTAATATCACTCTTCTCCTATTATATGAATGCCATGTTCGAAATCTCTGAAAAATCATCTCATGCAACATTATTTTGTTTTGCACAAGCTTCGTGAAAAAAAATGGATGTTTTACACAAAATTAGATGTTTGCAAATTCTTTACATATTTATTTTCTCATTTTTCGCCTGTTTGAGAATGCGTGTCAACGAAAATAGCTCATTAAGGGTATTTTTGTTCCAAAACCTATTCTCGTGGCTAAAAACAATTAAAATTATCTGAAAGCTTATTTCAAAAAACACGTTATTTTTAAGGACTAAAAAACAATTTTCCCTTCCCTAATATTTTTTTATTGGTTTTTTGTTTTTAGAAGAAAAATGAAACACACAAGTTACATAAAATGTATGATTTTATCTTATACAAAGCAATTATATTTTAGTAGGTGATATAGTTTAATCAAATTATGATCTTACTTTATATAAACTTCTAAAAAAACAAAAAGTAAGTGATAAAAATAATGACCAAACAAAACCTTATTGTTAGTTTATGTTACAGTCAACTCATCATATTATTTAATTCTAATACTTTGGGTCACGCACTCAAGATGGCTACTAACAATTTTTTTTTTTGAGCTCACTAGCAATTATTGCATGTGGAAATAACAATGCTCCCCAGTGTCTTCCTGACTAACGAAGGGCTTTTCTTAGAAAAATCTCTATTAAAAAAATTAAAAATATTCACAATAAAAAATTTGCATATCTACAAAGACGAAGTTGAGCCTTCGAAGTTTCTGTTTAAGCTTTCGAACAAGGCACCAGCACCCTCCCAACAAATAATTTCTCTCTTTCATTAAAATAATTTTTAAAAAAATGGAGGAGAGCTTCAGAGCCATGGCAAACCCACACACAGCGGTACATCCACCACCCTAAATCTTTTAAACCCAGAAATCCTCCCACGTAAACGACACGTGTCATCCAAGCCTACCTCCGTATAATCTCTCGAACAAAAAAGATTTTTTTTTTTTTTTAAAAGAAAAAATATCGCCAGCTAAACTTCTCTCCCCCTTCCCCTTCTCTCTCACAATCACCACCACCCGCTATGGATACCCTCCTCCACCCTCCACCAACAAGTTCCATGGCCAAACGCCCTTGCCCTTCTTCCTCTCAAAACCCTAGGCTTCCTTCTCACTTCTCTCAAATGGACCATCTCCTTCACTTTTTGCTTTCCCTCGCCGATTCCTCTCCTCCAATTTCCCTCGACCTTTCCTTCGACCGCCTCCTCGAGTCTTCCCCTTCCGACGCCGAACAGTCTATTCTCATCGATCGCGCTCACAAGCTCGGTTCCCTCCTCCTTGGTGCCGCCAACCGCTCCGCTCGAAAACGTGCTTCGCTTCATAACTCCATCGCCTGGGTCCTCCCGCCTGATCTCACCATCAAAGTACACTTCAATTCTTCATCATTTTGATCGAAGGCCGTGATTTTCTTCTTTCTTTTTTAGTTTTTGGGTGATGATGTGGTTTTTCAATTGCAGGTGTTTTCGATGCTGGATTCGCAGAGTCTTTGCTACGCCGCGGCAACGTGTTCGATGTTTAACAAGTGTGCTATGGATCCTTTGTGCTATGCCAATATTGACCTCACCACCGTTGTTCCCAAGGTCAATAATGCCGTTGTCTCCACCATGATCCAACGAGCTGGAAAATCACTGCAGTAAGATTTCCTTTCTTTCCTTTTTAGCTATTTTTGCTCAGCAAGATTTTCTTTTTAAGCTATTAGAATTCAGCATTTAATTTTAGTAATAAATGCTTGATCTTAGCTACGGTTCCATGCTTGAATTGCCTTTTGGGTAGTGAAATAATTAATAACAAGCTTTCCTGACACTCAGAAAATATTTAATTACAAAATTCATTAATTAGTAACTCAAAGGTTGTTTCTGCAAGTTCCTTTATAGCTGTTGGAGAAATGATTAGTGTGACTTAGTATCATGGCTGGCTGATTAATGTTTGCATATGTTTGTTTATTTTATTGTAGTTTCTTGTTAATTATTGTTTTTTTGATGGTTACTTAGATCTCTTAAGCTTGGTATAGTACCAGGACCAACCGCGTCTCGTGGATCCTGTCAACCATTGGTTTACACCATCAGGAATTCTGTAGATGTATCTAGCATTTCGTGGAATGATAAAAAGACCAGGCAAGGGAAGGAATCATCTATTCTGACGAGGTCCTGCTTATATCCGTTAACTGGGGATAATGGTGCTGCTGGGTATGGTTGAATGCATTAAGCTGTAATTTAGAATCTGATATGTGAAATTAGTTATTTTTTTCTTATCACTTACTTTTTCATATTGTAAGGACTCTTCTGAGGAGGTTGCATCTTTACAATATTGAAAGAATGGACAATGCATCACTTTGTGTGGCATTAGCAGCTTGCCCTTCTTTACTAGATTTGGAAATTGTTGGCCTGTAAGTTTCTTTCTTTAAGCTGGTTTTCAGTATTCTCTCTCTCTCTCTCCCTCCCTCTCCCCCTCCGTGCGCCCCTCCTTGCATTTTTTTTTGGTCAGATTGGGCATGCATGCAGTAAGCTATGGTTACTGGATGATATAGCAAGCTGACAACCTTAAAACTTAAAAGTTGTTTCTAAATGAACATAAAGTGGTAGACAGATATTCATAAATAGCTGATTGAAGTGAATACTAAATGGACCATTTTTATATTAATTAAAGTAAGCACTTTGTTGGCACCTGAATCGTTGAATTTTTGTTGGTTCTTAACCCAGCTTGATTTACATTTTTGATGATGATACTCATTTAGATGGTAATGTTTTAGCAAAGTAGCTGATGCTTTTTCTCTGTTTTCACAATTGTTTGATCACCCTTCTTCTGATGCAGTCATGTTGAGCTGAGGCAAACTTTGATGTCAGTAAGCTCAAATTGTCACTTGATAGAGCGTTTATTCTTTGAATCCTCCAAAACAGGTGCAGAGTCTGTTCATGAGTGTGTCTTTCTTCAATTGGCCTAAAATATCTGCTCAAGGTGTTATGGTTAATGCAGGCAGGGATGACAGCTTGAAATCGCCAACTTGTGTTGATTTAGTGAACAATTGTCCTAATCTTTCTTCTTTATCACTGAGAGGTTTTAAACTGCATGATTATAAAGTTCGCATACTTGTTAAGGTATGCACCAATTTCATGTTGTTTAAAATGATTGCCCTTTTGGTTTGCTCTTCAGGGGCATGCTTAATGGAAATAATCTTGTCAAACATTCAAAATTCTCACTTGATAATCTGTAATTGCCTAACCAGGTTTCATTGCCCTTGCTGTTTGATTTTTTTTCCCCTTTTTTAAATGGCTAATGTCTACAGTCAATTGATATGCCAACTTTATTTTCTACTTTTGATGGACAAATTTAACTTTTCCTTATAAAGGCATTGGCTACTTGTAAGGTTTTTTGGTTTGACATATAATGTCAATAGTTTGAAAGTATTAGGAAGGATGGTTTTGCATAAATATCTCAAGTGCCGGTATTATGTGCCTGGAAGAATGGTGATTCTATTTGATTATGCTGCACAGAGAGTGAGCGTTGGTCTGTAGTGTCATAGATTTGATCTGAATGTGAATTGAAGTTTAGTCCTTCTAATCACTTGCAGGGATTCCGGAAACTTAAATATGCTGATTTTTCAACATCATATTCAATCACTGGAACTTTTTTGAGGTCCGTGCATGACTTGTCAAACCTACCTATGAGAATCCTTTTTTTCCTTGTTTTTCAACATTCCTTTTCGAACAATGCTCATAATTTTTTTTTCCTTTGATTAGGAACTTGGGAAGTGGCAGTGGTGGGAATCTACTAGAGGTTTTAGTTTTAAGGGACTGCATGCATCTCAAAGAGGTGAGATCTTCATCCAACCTCCCACTGCCTCCTCCTAGAGCAGACAACCTCATTCTGCCTCTCTCTCGCTCTCTCAATTTTGACTTTTCATCTGCAGATGGAAGTTGCTCGGTTCTTGACAGCAGTTCTTTCAGGAGACTTCAAGTTCCTTCGGCATCTTGTGAGTGAAGTTGATATGTGAATACCATTTTCATAATCCTTTTTTATGCTCAATCCTCTTTTCATTCTGATTATGTCCTATCCCATAGGACATATCTAATAGGGAAGGTTTAGCTTCAGAAGGTGACTGGTACCAGAGATCTTACAACTCAAGGTAATAATATCATTCTTGGGATTCTGTTAAACAGTTGATAGTGTTTTATGTTTTAATATCTAACCTTGTTGCATATTTTGCAGCATTATTCCTCTAAAGGAGGTGTTTGAAGTAAGACCCAATATTTGCGTGCTGGCTGAGTTTCCATCAGAAGGAAGGTTGGTCTATCCTCCAAATAATTCAGTGGTCACTTCATTGTTCTGTGTGTGTGGTTTAATTTTTATTTTAAGGATAAGAAATGAGATTTGCCATTTGGACTTGGGTTTCTTGACTTTGCAGCTTCATCGACATAGACCACATGATTGATAGTTATATTAACAGTGATGTCAGCTTGCCATCTCAGTTGAGTATTCATACATCTGATGGTTCATTGCTCATGAGTTCATCAGAGAGCAGCTATAATAGTGATCAGGGTAGCGGTAATGAGGAATATCAAGATTCAGGTTTTGTAATTTTCGAGGAAAGCTCAGATGAGGTGGATTTTCTGGTTGTCTAGAAGAACTGCCAGGCTAAGCGAGTATTGAAACTTGCTGCCACTAAATGAAGTGGTATGGTGATCTCTTTCTGATTTGGAAAATAAGGAACCAGCTAGTTTGTGAGTAGTTTGTTTGGTAGTGCTACTGCTAACTATTTATTCATCTCATAGCATAAAATGAGTACTTTCTTCTTTTTTCTTCTTTCCTGGCATATAGAGGGGTGCTTGGTGCTTTGCATGTTTGTAGACACAAGAATTCATATCTGGGCATGTTTACAGTGAGGAAAAGGTTATAATTCTGTTTTTTTTCAAGCATGGTGCTTGAGTATGTTTATTTAACTGGTGTCTGGAAATGTTGTATCTAGATGATATTATTGCCTTCAAATTTAGTCTGTTGATATAGGGGAGAATTTCTAATGAGCATATTGACACTGATACAGGAAATACTGATGTGCTCTGCAAATAGAATGTTTTGTTATAGGAAGAATGTGTTTTCTAACCGCATAATTTAATTTCTAACAGATTTATGTATTTTTTAACTATGTAATTTTATTCCTAACAGATGTCAGAAAGGAAGCTTTTCCAGACTGCAAGCTGAATTGAAGAGAGGCTGATAAATTGAGTTTTGAACAGCAGTAAGTTTTATTATTGTTCTCATTTATGATAATCTGATGCTGCTGCAATATCCCACGTTCAGTTTACTATGACGGGGGCCTTTCTTCTGCTTCACTGAGATTGTTATCATAAAAGCCTCTGGGGAAACTTTTTGTCCCCAGGTTTATCCCGTTTTTAGCAACTATAAGTGTAGATCATGAAAGTGGCAGCTGTTGCTTCAAGCTCTTGCTATTGTAATTTGTATAATGGCGTTTGCTGATATCTTTGTTTTGCAAATCGTCAATAGCAATTGTAGCTTATGCCTTATGTACCAGGCGATAGTGATTGGATAAATTCTCACTGTCGCCAACCGTTTTATATTGTGCTCAGGCTATAATTGTTTCTATTCACTTTTATCTACACTTCTCTGGTTTATGAGTTTTCTCGGTGGTGTTATGTTGCAATCGCATCAACTGAGAAAATGCAAATTAAAAGCTTGTGGTACTGATTTACAAGCATTTTATTAGAAATATTAAGTTAAATTTCAGATTTAGTGTTATGTATAATATAATTTTAATACATTTGTATTTTTTTAATGTAAATTTTTAACTTTTTAAATTTTATATCTTAAATTAATAAATAATAATTAAATTATTTTTTCGTCATTATATTACAAAGTTTATATTTTTTTTTCATTTTTAGAAAATCTTAAAACCTTGAGCTTTTAAATTTTAATTGTTAAAATAATTTTTTACTACTCTTATTTATAACTTTGAAATTTACTTTATTAATATGAAATAAAAATATCTCAAATTTACGAAATAAGAAATAATTAATAATTAATGACTCTGCATTTGATAAATACATAAATTTTTTATATTCATTTACGTTTAATCTTTATAAATAATTTATAAATTTTTTTGAAGAGTATATTTTTTTATTATGATGATCTGGTTTTAAGCTAAGTTTATTAATTGAAATGAAGTTTTTAAACTTTGGACGGTAATTCAGCAATTCACAATTATGTTTATGTGTTACCTGATTTTTATCTATATATATAAAAAAAAAAAAATTGATGTATATGTATTATAACGAACTGTTGAATTGATATCACGTTATAAGACCAAATGCGAGGAACCTACTCGAAGTCGGCCCCACATCAAACTAACCGGGTTTTAAGGTAAGGGGATGAAATCTTGCTTCTCAAGCTTGTACCTTCACTCAGCCCTTTCTCAGTGATGGCCAGCGGTGGCGCTAACCAGCAACAAACACCCGCCTACAAACCGTACCGTCACATAAAAACTCTAACTGCACACCAACGGGCGGTATCCTGCGTCAAATTTTCAAACGACGGAACCCTCTTAGCCTCAGCTTCCCTTGACAAAACCCTGATTATCTGGTCCGCGTCGTCCCTCTCCCTTATCCACCGCCTCGTTGGCCACTCGGACGGTGTTTCGGACCTGGCCTGGTCATCCGACTCCCATTACATCTGCTCGGCATCCGACGACTGCTCACTCCGCATCTGGGATGCACGCGCCCCCTTCGATTGCCTCAAGATCCTCAAGGGCCATTCCGACTTCGTCTTCTGCGTCAACTTCAATCCACAGTCGAATCTCATCGTTTCAGGTTCCTTCGATGAGACTATTCGCATTTGGGAAGTGAAAACAGGCAAGTGCTTGAGGGTGATAAGGGCCCACTCCATGCCGGTGACATCGGTGCACTTTAACCGTGACGGTTCGCTGATCGTATCGGGTAGCCACGAGGGGTCGTGCAAGATTTGGGATGCCAAAGAAGGGACTTGCTTGAAGACTCTAATCGATGATAAAGATCCCGCGGTCTCGTTTACCAAATTCTCCCCCAATGGGAAATTCATTCTCGTTGCCACTCTCGATAGCACTCTTGTAAGTTCACATCTTTTAAGCTTTGAAATAAAAATTAATGCGTGGGTATTTTATTTTGGTTTTTTTCTTGTTTTGATTCCGATTGCAGAAGCTGTGGAATTACTCAACTGGTAAATTTTTGAAAATATATCAAGGCCATACGAACAGGGTTTACTGTATAACATCGACATTCTCTGTTACAAGTGGGAAATACATTGTTAGTGGATCCGAGGATAAATGTGTTTACTTATGGGATCTCCAATCGAAAGCCATGATGCAGAAACTTGAAGGCCATTCTGATACTGTAATTTCTGTCACCTGCCATCCTAGCGAGAACAAGATTGCGTCTGCTGGCCTTGAAGGGGACAGAACAATTAGGATTTGGATGCAAGATGCATGACTTTGTTAAAATGACCTGTTTGTTTCCTCTCTTTAAGTTATTACTTCATAAGATACCGGTTGTAGTGAGACATTCATATCTCACTTGAAGAGCATTAACATTTCATATGGATATACAGATTGGTCTTCGACTGATTTTGAGGTTATATGCGCATAGGCAAAGTATATTGCATGAACTTTGAAAATATCAACTGTTTAATTGCTGTCATTTTTCTCATGATTCTCTTCTCAGTTCTTGATGCACCACTTGTCATCTTAACAACCTGTAGTCAGTTTTCTGGAGCCTGGACTGCTTACAGGACTTGGTAGTTTGTTCTTATGAAAGCCTTAATATCAGTAATCCCATGCTGTAGTCAACCTCCCTGCACATTGAGCAGGCTATCACTCCCAAGGGATGTTAGAAGGTGTGATAGTACTTTCTGTCAAACCTGCTCTAGAATATTTTTTTTTTGGGTCAATACTGCTCCCAAGATTTTCCTGGTTGTTTTGTTCATAGACTGAAAAAATAAATTTAAATTGGACTCTCTAAATGGAAGGGATGCTACGCATCAAAGATACTCTGAAGAACACAGAGCTGAACTTTGTTTTTGATACCTTTATGCGCCCGGGTGCAACGGCAGGCTTCACTAGTCTCAAAACCATTGCTGGCAATTCACTTTGCTCGTAAATGCTTTATATTTGTTTGTAGGCAAAACAATCTGGTACGAATACCCATAGGGGGAAAAAGAAAGCTTTACCTTAGTTTGCTTACTTGCTTAAGAAAAAGAATAAAGAGTGAAATGTACTCAGTATTTACTGATGTGAAACATCTTCGTTTTGTAAGTCATAACTGCACAAATTATGTAAAACCAGAGAATCTGAAAATCATTGATTCTTCCTCATACCAAATGTGTCTTCTGTACCATTCGTCACCCTCTCTCGTCGCTCTGCTATCATGTCCACGTAAGCCTGACACAGAAAATAAAATAAAATTCTTCTCGTTTCTCCATAACAAAACAATAACCATTAACACTACCGGATTGAGTTGCCGAAACAGGGGATATCATTTCAGGAGATTGTTAAAAGGACATAAACCCCAGGAAATCGAGCTGGTGCTCAAGACTCAAGACTGAAGACACACTTTCAGCTGTCAACGCGAGTCTTCTAATGCACAGGGATCCACAATTTGTGACAACGGCAGAGTATAATGACTCATGTCATTAATTACTTAATAAGAGGAAGAACAAACATGATAGTACAATTTAAGACTAAAGGTCAAGAATAGCTAAAGAGAACTTTTAAAAATTCATACTCGATTTATTTGATAAATAGTTTACAAGGATGAGGTCTGTATCTGACTACTTCATCAAGGAGTCCTTAAATAGAGTGGTAACAGAAGTAAAAGCATAAAATAATTACATTTAATAGTGCAGTCACATGAGCAACAATGCTGCCGATGCTAAACAACAAACAAGCTAGTTTTTTGAGGAGATTGCTTTCGCAAAGCAAATTCAACTAATCTAAAAAGTAAATAGTGTTTGTTTGGTAGAGATAAATATGCACTTATTTTAATGCACACTAGTAGTAGAGCATGTTGATAAAGCACACATGTTGATACTGCACACTTGATTATACAGTTAGTCCTCACATGTTTGAATTGTTACATGGATTCCAATATATTAGATCATGACTAGGAGAGAGATTAAGATGAGAGTCATCTTCATGTGAATGGAAACCAAAACTATTTATTGCAACAAAAACCTTGATTCATATGTCCAATAGTCTCCCGCTGATCTTAACCTTCCCATTGACATACTTACTCTAGAGATCCAAGAACTTATTACAATAAAAACCTTGATTCATCCAACCAATGGCAATCCACCCATGATACCCTTTCACACACCCATGGCTTATCTTCTATTGTTTCTTTTAATATCTCTACCATCTTTGCTACATTGCTATAGAATTCGCCTTGAATAATTTCAAAGTGATCCTCAAAAGGATGAATAGCACCACCATCCGTCCGACATGCACGCCTAATCAACAGAAACCCTCCATAAGAATTTCAAACATTTTCTCTAGTGGTTTAAACCTATTCCACCATGGATTTATTGGATTGAGACTTATGAAATGTATACTAATTTCAGACCCTTCCCACACATTAATTGTCATTTCTATCAACCTTGCAGCTAGGCCACAAGCAAAGAAGAATATTTTCCCTGCAGAAAAATCTATGGTTCTCAAGGATATTCTCTACATAATTAAATTTTCGTAAGCTGAAGCATGATAAATTTAATCTAAAGGTTAAGATTTGTTGAGATAATCTTAAATTCTGATTGAACTATGATAGTTTAATTATAATTAGATCAAAATCCTTTGTGGAGATAGTTTTGAATTCTAGTTAGATTAGGATAGGCTTATGTACTAATTCCTATAAAAAGGTCATTAAAAATATAATTAAGCCAAGAGAGAGTTTAGTGAGCGTGTAGATCTAAAAGAAGAGATTTGGATGTAAGTGAGACAAAGGTTGTGAGTTTGAGACTAATCTTACAATCTCTTTATTTCTTCTTAGTGAATTTTTTTCTTTTTTTTGTGACTATGTCTGTGGACGTACATGATATAAGATCAAACTACGTAAATTTCTGATATTCTTGTGAGTGTACTTGATTTCTTTCTTCTTTTTCTTATTCTATTAGTTGTGTAAGATCTTGAGTGATTTTTTAAGATTATTTTGCTATTTTCACGATAATAATAATAATAATAATAATAAAAAAAAACTATTCTTCAAAATAAATGTGTACCTTAGGATAAGAATACAGAAAGATGTACCACCATGTGCATATCCCCACAGTTGCAAGAGCTGTGACCAGAACAGAGTGCAAAATTAGCCAGCTAGAGGCAACCACCAACATTCCAGTAAGTGTAATTGTCCATGGTTGACACCTAGGAAACAAATGGAAGGGAAAAATCAAGCCACGAACCAAAACAAGTGCAGATGCATAAGTAACGTCAAGATAAAAATTAACGACAGGAAAATTCCAGCTCAAGTTTTGCAAATTTAGAAACAATTGAGAGCTACAATGACTCGGTAACCCCATGACATTCCAATATAGCCGTTAGAATCAGTAAATTTCACCTAAAGTATTCAACAAAATAGTCAGAATGCAGAAAAAACACCAACCCAAGACAAACAACCTTGAAACGGAAAATATTAACAATGGAAGAAAGTAATATGAAAACTGACCAGGAAGGCTTTGTGTCCCACACGGAATCGTACTCGAGAGATAGGTAGTTGAGATAACCATCCATGTCCTCAACGACACCGTTTTCGTCCAAGAATAGATGCTCGTTCTGTTTGGAGTCGGCTGGATTCCCTCCAAAAGCCACCGTTTTGAATCGAAGCTTTGAAGAGAAAGTAGGAAAGGAAATAGGGTTATAAAAATGGGTTTTGGAAACAAAGTGATGGGGTGGTGGTTTGGGTGCAGCAGAGAGTGAGAGAGGGAATAGATATGATAGAGCTCCCATGTTTGTTCGGAGACAACGGAAATCTTTTGTCTGGGAGAAATTATTGCTCTGAAAAGGAATAAACGGTGTCGTTTTGAGAGGTTTCGATAACTGTTCTCGCGGGCTACGTTGCTCCAACTTTTATTAGATGCGAAATAAATTATCTTATTTTCATTACTATTTTTAATCCTTAACCTAACAAAACAGTTGAAACTTAATTTTGAAATTCTGTTAAAGAAACTAGTTTTAATTAAATGTTCAATTTGATTTGATTTAGTTTTATTTGCAAACAAGACCATATTTAATAAATTTTGGGCATACTTGATTTGACATAAGCTCGTTGACAACTTTTTTCTGGTTGTAAGTTGTTGGTATGTAATTTCTTCATATATTTCTATTTATACGATGTATTTTGTGTATTTGATGTTAAAATACAATAATGTTTTGTTGGCGTGAAAATGAAGCATGCAAAAAAGAAGGAGAATGCACGTCGTCATCGAAATCGAGTTCTACCTTAAAAAGAAGCATAAATTTTGGACATGCATGAAACAGTTGAATCATAGATAAGTGAATGGGTTTGAGTTGAAATCTTATTACTACACAATCAAATCTAAATTTAACTTTCCAGCATCCATCTTAGAGGTATGCGATTCAGAGATTTCTTCAGGTTGTTGATGCATCGATTCTGATTTCTTTAGTACAAGGAGCAAAATAACGTTCTGTTCTGACGCGTAGGCATCTGCTATGTATTCGGCTTGCTAGATCTTCCAGGGAGGAATGGCTACCGGAAGCACTCACTGGGATATTCCGCATGAGTGGGCTAGTAGGAGCCAGGAAAACCCGATGTTTCTATCAATTGCATGCAATCGTAAACTTAGTAAGGTAAAACTTTCCACTTGTTTCAGCTGAATTGGCCATCTTTAAGCTATTGAAACTAAATTGTTTCAGACTGTTAATATTAAACCTTGAACATTAAACAACACTTCTCTATAGAGATTGTGTCAAAGCATACTGCTTTTGCGTTTAACAGCTTCATTTCTTAATGAAAATTAAACTTCTAATTTGCTTGTTTGTAGCTGTGCAGTTGGGTTTTATGTAAAGTCTATTGAAGATCAAGGATCAGAGATTCTATCCTACAAGATGGAAAGAATGAGACTTGAGCGTTGAAAGAGGTATTTGCCGATAAGACAGCAACTTATCTCGGTAAAGATGCTTCAACTTCAATTTATTGTAAGATTCATCTTATTTTGTAATCTATACAGTAACTAAACTAGATGCGTTGGGACTTTCGCACTTAAAATCATTACTTACTCTCTTATTCTGAAGCCAAAACTTGCAAAATTGTCAGACATTTCCAGTTGTGAACCAGAAGAAATAGCATTTAAACTACTACAATAAATCTAGTATAAGTCACGAAATACAAATGCTCTTACATCCCTGAAAGAAGTGCTACTTTTATCCGTGTGAGGATTCGATTAGCCTGAGCCATATTTTAACTTCTTGCCCCAAATTAATGTCCTGATAATTAGAAGGAAAATTTTATATACTAAATACTATGTAGTTGCATAACAAAAATTTGCATATTCCTTCCACAGAATTCAAAAATTAAATGCAACACCATTCATATATACTTCAGAATACATCCTTTATGCAGTAAATTGAGGATGTCGGGAGCCCACAAAGTCTATAATCATGTAATTGAGTATGTGTATCATACTATCATGGAAACTAAAGCTTTTGGACAGAAAGTTTCATTTGCTTACGCTATACTAGGGCTCTACATAAGTTTTTGAAGTTCATTTTATAACTTAAAGTAAATAAATTCAAACGAGAAGATACAGCAAACCTGATCCACGTCTCTCATTATTACAGTGCATCATGGCCTTCATTTCGAGGATTTCTAAGCCCGAAAAAACAGAGGTAATGCTCCTCTCTAACATTCATTGTCACAGAAGAGCAAGTCGGATCTTACCACAACACTTCTGGATCTTACGTTCATAGATTCTGATTGCAACCAGATTCCTGCAATCCATGTCTTCATAACAGTTCTCCATGGAAATTAAAACACAGGTTGATGTGATAAAAGCAACCAGAGCAATTGGTTTATGCTGTTAATATAATATATATATAAGCTGCTGAAGAAGAGCTGACAAAAAAGAAATGAATCACAACTTCTAGGTTGCATATACTATATTTCAATCACATATCTGTGAAAATCATAGCATAAAGTATTTTCTAAATCTCACAGTGACAAATTACACTTCTATTCATGCTTCCAAGCATACAATATTAATGAAAAACCATGACCCTGTACTTGGTGATCTCTAAACTTTTGAGAGGAAGACCATGTCAATACAGATGGATCAAAAATGGACTGGCTGGCCCACAATTTCTCTGCAGAGAGGCAAGTTTGAAACATGAAAACCGCATTGCCCATGGCATTGCCAAATAACCAGTTGTGAACATCCCAAAACACTTCCACTGGGAGTCCATCCACCAAAATGGTATGGTTGCCACGGAACTTCCACTTGAGCCGCTTAACCTGCATCACTGTCTTACTATCAATGCGGATAACAAGGCATGGATCCTTAAGATCGACGGTGTCACACTCGATTATGACATCATGCATCTGTCCCTTGTCACAAAACTGAGCCTTGGCACCATAAAACTTCTTCCCAAAAATATGCTCTCTCTTCGCAATAAAAATGGCATCGGAATTAACAGGAGCACTAGTGTCAATCTTCTTGTATGCTTCCTTTTTTAAATCCCCAAGAAGCAACATCATTTCTTGGTCAAATGCAACAGCCAGGTAAAATCCTTCAACTGGCTCTGGCCCAGAACCAAATCTAGCATTAGATAAGTCCCAACATATATCAATTTTACCAGAATCTACCTCTAAAATCTTTGATCCTTTTCTCTTAGAGAACAACCAGGGCTTTATATCAACTTTACATAAACATTGATTGGCTGAATCATCAATTGCAACGCTAAGGCCTTGACCCATCAGACTCTTGGTCCATGTGACCGTAATTAAGCATGAACGACCATGTAATTTACACTGATAAACACAAGTAACCAAGTTTTGAGCAGCTTTAGCTGCACTTGACGATGATGATGATGATGATGATGATGAATCAGCTACTTGAACACCGTTTTCACCAAAGCAAGAAGGAAAGTCCTTCATTATGATAACCATAAAAAAGGCAAATTTATTTCTTTCTTTGCTAGTCCTCTCTAGCTGAAGCAAAGCTTATAGTATCCCTTAGCTAGCAAAAACAAAAAAGAAAAAGAAAAGAATGAAGAATAGCACAATAGTCCTACCTCAGTTAATTGATGATGAACTCAAGAACCCACATCCAGAAAAGCTTTAAAACTCAGCTTCTCAAAGCTTCACTTTGATTTGGGTCGCTGGTTTTGGACAGCCTAAAGATTTACAGAAGTGAGGGAAAGAGAGATATAGATAGAGAGGACTTAGATTTGCTTCACTGTCAATGTCTGTTTTAAGTCCATCTCAAGAATGGCCAAAAAAATTGTTTTGATAAAAAAAAAAAAAAAGACTGAATATGAGACATAAGAGAAACACATAGGAAAATCACTCATGAAGATAAAAGAGAAATAGAGAGAGAGGAGTCACATGGGAGGGGGAGGGGGGCCAAAAAAATTACGGAACTTGAAAGATTACCGCAACTGGGTATTCGCTGGAAAAGGGCTGGGTTTTTATACAACGTCACACAAAAGAAAAAGCTAAAAAAACGCATCCCTCTCTGTCTCCCTCGTACACTCGTTTTTTTTTTTTTTTTTTTCTGCATTCCTATTTTAGTCGTAGCAGAGCAGTAAGTATAATTTTCTCTTCTTCTTGTCCACAATTAAAAGATTCTAATTGACCCTTGCTTTAACTGACATTGCACATGCCATTAGAGAAGGAAAACAATCCAACGCTTAGATCCCTAAACGCCCAACCTTTTTTGAAAAATCTACTCCACCAATGCACTTTATAGGTTTTACTTTTGTGTAGTTGTCCACCAACCTTGGTCAGATATGACGGACAATATCTAGATTAAATACTTTTAAATTCTTAACTATTGTTCCAATTCAATTCAAATTCATTAGAAAAACATTCACAAAGGTTAAAAATCACTAGCACACCCAAAACATCAAAAACCCTTCTTTGTCAGATTAATAAACTATCCCGCCCAAAATAAGTGCACATCACTTGTTTTTAGGGTAAAATACCCACTCTTAATTTTCAGGCATAATTCCACGCAGTTCAACAAAAAATATATAAAAAAATTAAAATATTTTTTATTTTTTATTAATTTAAAAAATTATTATTATATAATTTAAAAAAAAATCAAGGTGCACTAATCAATGCTTTCTTTTTTTTTTTATAAAAAAATATACATATAATANCTTTTTTTTATAAAAAAAATTATACAATATAATAGTAATTTTTAAAATTTATAAAAAATAAAATTATCTTATCAATATTATCACGTCATCAAATTAATAAAAATAATTGACTAATAACTAAAATTATGCATCCAACGAAAGATTTTTTTTTTACGACAGAATATCCATCTAAAAAATTAATGGACTCGCATAGAATTTTGATTAAAACTTAAAAAGTGAAAGTATTTTACTTTTTATTTTTATATTTGATGCCAACATGTTGAATCCAAATTTCACATTTTCCCATCAAATGCGATTTTTTTAAAAGATTAATTATATTAGAGTACTTTATGAGCATTTGAGATGAGAGAAGTAGCTCGTGATATGAATGATAAAATTACATTATAATGTTGATAGTAAAAAAAAAAAACTAATATAATGTAATATTACACTAACATGTCGGATGATAAAATTACATTACAATATTTGGTAGTAAAAAAAACTAATATAATGTAATTTTATTTAGCATATCGGAGAGGAATTCACGTTTCTTATAAAAATCAATATGATGTTGCTTTCGCACTACTTTGGACTAAAATGTCCAGCATTTTTTTTTTCTCACCTTCTCATAAAAGAATAAAACAAGAACTAAAATATGGTGAAGTGTATTTTGGTGCCAGAGGAATTTCGTCAAAACAATTAATTGGTAGTATTTATTAGAAACCTCTTTCTCATTAGTATTTATGAGCCTTTTCATCATTTGCTTCCCCTTTGTTTTTTCTCTCTTTTGGCATGTTTAACAGAGATGATGCTTCGCGTGTTGCAAGAAAAATCATGCCACTCTGTAATGGGGGGAATTGGTCAACCGTGACACGGGGCAAAGGGGTAAGACCAAAGAGTGAAGCGCCCATCTTCAACACTTAACCACTAGCATTAAAAATAAAAGATAATGTCAAACAATATTCATAAATAATATATATAAATTTGTTTTGTAATTAATGCATTATGTACTTATAAATTTGAAGAAGACAATATATTAAATAAAAATATTTTTTTAAAAATAAAATTTTAATTAATTTGAACTTTTCCATTGATATATTGAGCATTTAATTGAGATGACACTTTCTTTGTTTGGCTGACAAAGCGATGGCTTGCGAGGGTGTGAATTACGTTGCAATGAAAACCACTGCTTCCATATGCAAACACCATAACTCGCGGCGGCTTTGAATTTGATAGATCCAATGCATTTTTTTCTTCTTCAAGGATAATGATTAATTTAATGTTGAGAGAATGTTGAATCCCGTGATGAAATTTTAGTACTACTGCCAGTCAAAAGGGCAGAAGACTGAGTCATTCATAGAACGGGCAAGACATAGACTGCATTTGAAATCCCAAATTGCTTAAAATTCTATAAAAGGAAATGGTCATTTTTCTTGACAAACATTACTTGGTTGATTGAAATACAAATTAACATGATCATACATACTAACCACGGCGGACAGAATGGTGGTTAGTAAAGGCTCTTGTCTTTTAAAATTTTTAAAATGTTATAATATATATTTTTAAAATTTTGTTTTTATAACAATTTTTTTTATTTAATGAGATCTTTTACAGTAATTAATTTTAATAAATTTAATAATTAAAACAAAATCTATTATAATAAAATTATTTTTCAAATCCATTTGCTGGAAGACTTTTCTATGAACCCACCTTTTGTTCACCTCCCCAAGTGCGTAATTCGGAGTTCGCCGCTACGTACTAAGGAAGGGGGTGGAGAATCACATGCAACGATTGATGCTTGGTTGGCAATTGCCTCCTAAGTGGACCAATTGTTGGCTGCTCTTAATAGGATCAATGGAAAGTCCCGTTCACCCAAATATGATTTTATATCTTCTTTTACGCCATATACAAGAAAAAAAAAAGATTATTATACAATTACCGACACTCTAGAATTACTTTTTCTTTTCAGCAAATGCAAAAAGATTAGCTGCCCCCACCAAACAACAACTAATTTGCTCAACCTACACCAATCATCATGCATGGACCTACTCCCCCTAGTTTTGTTTCTTTATTTCTTATTACTTTTTTGGTCAATTAGCTTCAAGAACAATTAAGCTGTGTTTGGCATTGGATTGGTCCTCACATTTTTAAGCACAAAAAAGCCCAGCAGTGTGTCCATCAACAAACACGGCATTAACAACCCGTAATCTGTTTAACCAAAAAAAAAAGTTAAACATCTCAGGTATACTAGTTTAGGCAACAAACAACAAACAATTCCTAAGACAATCCAGAAAAAAATGTGAGACGTTGTGGTGAGGTGTTGCATCTGTAACTTCATCATTTAGAAACAAGTGAAAGCTGTTGGTGTCTGTCTGTGAGTCTGTACATGTTATTTTCACATTTATCATTTCGTGGTCCCACGACTCTGGTCCCATTTTAGTTGCCGTCCGTCCTGCTCCAAGCTTCCAAGCCTTATCAGATCCCATGAAATGCCAAGAGACAAGTGGATTAAATGTGTGAAAGCAACTTATTTGGGACCAAATCTTCGATGCAGAAGTAACTAGCAGTGAGAAGTATAAGAATTGTTCAATTAAAAAGCCAGTGACAGAAAATTATGTCCTGTTACATTTTTCGAATCTTACCTCTTTTGTTGCATTTTAAGTAACCCATGGCAGAGAGAATAATGTATATTGCGCAATAGACTAGTACTCTGTGAGTTTTTTGAAATTTGAACAATCCTTTTCTATCAAAACATTAAAAGTCCTTATGACGTGACAAACATCAATCATCAAGAAGAATAAAGAGTGAGGATTACACAGAATTTTCTAAATAACGAAGTTGGAAGCATGAAATTTGATGGCAGTCTTTTTCTATTTCTACAACTATTTCGTTTCAGTTTTTCATAATGTCAATCTAGCTAGGTAGACTTCTTAGCTTAACGTAGCTTTCACGGAGGAAATGTGGGTCTTCAAATACAATTAAATAACTTACCATATAAAACAACAGCGGACATGTGTACTTACGACACGCAGAACAGCATCAGATGACTGCAATTGAGAAACCTTGTTCACCAAATTTTACTTACTTTAATATATCAGGACAAATTCTGTAAGTTAACTTAATCATTAAAAAATAAAAAAGATGACGATAGGAATCGTCATAATTTGATTATTAAAGATTAGTTAATTTGATTTAATAAACTGTTTAACCAAAGTCCTCTCTCCCATCACTCCCACTTGAACAGTTCTTATGTCGTGGAAATGGGGGTTCCCGCAATCAAAGACCAGTGTAACTTTAACCTTTATGCCTTTTTCTCTTGTTTATTTGCCCCCCATCCCCCTCTCTTAAATGCGTAACTATTAGAACTGCTCATTTCTCTTAACTACTGCAATTATGGCATTCTTGTTGGCTAACTAAACTGGTTGGAAGAAAGGAAATTAAAATAATAGCAATAATAATAAAAAACAAGGGCTCAACTTCAACACCCTTTTTTTCTTTTGACAAGTTTCCGCAATCAACCGGATTCCCATGTGCTGAAAGCTCCAGATCATCTAAGATGCATGACCCATAGTCCCATGCCCTATGCTCATGTGAACATCAACATGCATGCATCACACATGTGGGTTTTTTTTCATTGTTATTATTATTTATAATTTTCTTGTCTTAACCAGCTTGCATTGAAAATACCAATGGTCAAAACACCTATCAAGTCCTTGTACTTATACATTTTGTTCAATTTAGTCTCTCTCCCTAACGACATCCAATTTTATCGTTAAAGGGATGACATCATCATTGACGTGACATATTTTGGTGACATGGTAATACCACGTGGCACAGACATGATGACTTGGTAGTGTCACGTGACACTAATATGATGATGTAGCAATGCTGGCGTGACACTGACATGCTGACGTGTCGGTGTCATATGGTAATGCTTGTAGACATCTATTATAAAAAAAATAAAAATAATAAAAAATAAAAAAATAAATAAAAAAATAATGATGATGAATGAACAGGAAGGGACTGAGCGTGTGCTTAGCCTCCTTCTCAATCCATCATTACAAGGCATTAATGCCCCTGAAGGGTAGCCGGATTTGGGGAAGATTGGTCACCTCCGGCTACCAACCCTTCCTGTTTGCCAGAGACATGTGAAATCATGCTCAGGATTGTCCAAATTTTTGGACAATCCAATTTTTGAAAAAAAGGGGCTTCAAACCGATGAGGGGGGGAGAACAAAAAAAAAACCAGAGAGAAAAGCGATTCAAAAAAAGAGAGCCAATTTGCAAAAAAAAAATAGATTCAAATCAAAAAAATCAGACCCAAAAGCAATCAAAAGATCCTAAAATAGAAGCAGCC
The DNA here is from genome assembly GCF_000208745.1 of Theobroma cacao. NCBI lineage: Eukaryota > Viridiplantae > Streptophyta > Magnoliopsida > Malvales > Malvaceae > Theobroma > Theobroma cacao. The sequence goes on along the minus strand of NC_030850.1, from coordinate 29,551,159 downwards.
AGCACAACCACAACAATACCCAAAAACAAAAAATATATCTAAACAAAAAAAAACAAAAATGAGAGGGGCAGAGAGGTGTGGAGGCTGAAGTTTTTTTTGGAGAGGGGGGGTTTGAGCCACTGGTTAGTGAGGAGAGAAAAGGGGTAGTTTTCACCAGGTAGAGTGGGTAAGGTGCGGTGCCGAAATCAGAGAAAAAGTTTCGATTTAGGTAACGAGAGAGGGAGAGACAAGCCGAGCGGCGGTAGATAGGGGGCGAGGAAGATGCCGACGCAGAGGAAAGGAGATCTGGGTCTGCATCGTCGATCTTAGAGAGAGAAAATCTGCATCGGTGCCGCCAGCAACGGCAGAAAGCCCCACTAGCCGTCGGAGGGTAGTAAAGGGAGAGAAAGGTGAAATATTTTTATAAAGAAGTTAGAGAGTTTGGTGGGTAGAGAGAGAAATTGAATAGGGAAAATGGAAAGAAAGGAAGAAAATGAAGCTTAAATAGCTAAGAACTGAAGCTTTGAAACGGCGTCGTTTTGGCACCTGAAGGCTACTGGGCAGGAGACTGGAGGATGGGCTTTAGAGCGGACCACGAGTCAGGCCAGCATTTTGGACTAGTTTAGCCCAATCAGGTAAAAACTTTGATAAGTCTTGCTGTAATCTGAGCTATGTGGGTTGTTATAACTATGTATTTGGGTCTAGCCCACTTTAGTTAGTTCAAATTTATTTGTAAAATGATATAGGGTGAATTTTATTAATTTTATTTTGTTGTCTAAGATTTTAGATAATAATTTAGGATTAGAAATATAAAATGAACAAAAGAATATAAATCATTATGCTAATAGTATAAGCATGAAAAATGTTTTAAATATTTTTAGTCATAAAAATTTGTGACTTAAAAGAATATATATATTTATAAAAATATAAGAAGTTAGGTAAGTTGAAATATACACGTAAATAGGGAATATATGTTTAGATAAAACATAATTATAATAATTGATTTAGTTGAGTTTTTTTTTAAATAATAATAATAATTAAAAAATAATAAAATAATAATAATAATATAGCTTTATATAAAATAGAGAGAGGAATACAAATGAGGAGAAAGCGAAAATAGGATAACGTAAAAAAGAAGATTATTATTAATAAAATAATTGATTAATTTAATACCGATGATGAGATGTCCATTCGGAGCACGAGAAGTCGCAATTTCGAGTAAACTTCCCTAGGTTAGGGGTTTCGATTAAGACTCCACCAGTACGATGGAAGGGTCCTAATTTGGAATTTCAATGTTCCTAATTTTAAATAAAATAAAAAAACTATATATTCAATCACCAATTAATCAAAATATACAAAGCATAATAAATAGGAAATTAGCGATAATAATAAATTCATTAATCATAATACAAAAGTGGAAAACACATATTCAAAAAATAACAAATTACGGATAATAAAAAAAATACTTGGTCTAAAAACTTGATTTTGGAGTTTCGTATAATAAATAAGTACCTATACAGTAAAATATATATCGACATAGAAATGGTTATACAAAAACAATCAATAAACGTAAATTATTTGTTTGTAATAAACACACACAAAGAATAAGTAGTAAATTTCGTGAAAAATAAGAAACGAACATAGAACCTACGAGTGCATCACATATCATGGTCGCATTGTTAAATGTCATGGCATATAGATATCTTCTGTATACGGGTCTAAACCCCAATGATGGGACTTTTCGAGAAAGCTTGCGAAGGCGAGATTTATCGGTAAACTCCCTAGATGAAAAGATACCTCCGAACTCCACCAGTACGATGGGAGGGTCCGGAGAAATATCTTTAATAAAAGGCTTTTACCCGTATTAGGATTTACATTCATGAAAATACTATTTTTTTACTCACAAAAGACTATCCCGATGACGGGATCTACTAAGTAAACTTGAGAAGGCGAGTTGCTAAAGTATTTCCCTAGGTGAGAGAATACTTCCAGATCCCACCAATACGATGGGTGAATTCGGAAAGTACACTCAATAAAGGATTTTCGTTTGGCATTATCCTGACTTTATGTCACGCATTTCACAATTGCATCATGTGCATGATAAACTCGTAAAAAATAAAATAAAATATTCTAATAAAAGATTAAATAAATAAATAACAATTAAAGAAACATAAGAATAAAATTAATGGGTTAGGATAATATATGATTAAATGGTACCGTTTGTGGAACGGGCATCACGAGGGTGCTAATCCTTCCCCTTGAGTAACCGTACTCCCGAACCCAAATCTAAAGGATATGTAGACCAGTTTATCGTTATTTCGACGGACCTAAAATTAATTTAGGATTTCGTTGAGTATGACAAAATAGGGTGGCCAATCACACCTAGGAAAAAAGATTGGTGGCGACTCCCAAATCATCACCACATCTAGCAGTCGGGTTCCTGGACCCGCACATTATGACAATGCTGACGTGGCATATTGAGAAAAACAATTTTAAAAAAAATTTATACCACGTTATAAAGACAAAATTGAACAAAAATCTATAATACATGGACTAAATTGAAAAAAATATTTGAAAAATATAAATATTTAAAAAGATACATAGACTTATTAATAAGTCAAATGTTAAGCACAAAAGATTTATGGTGTTAAGAAATATTATATAAAAAAATTTTTACTTGGTCATTTGATTCCATGATAGGTATTTTGGAACTTTGACGAGATTGAAATTGAAGTTTTAGCTTATTCTTCCCAGATAATTCACTTGCTTGTCAACCTTTCAAAAAAACAATGGCTACTCCAGCAATTTATGGTAACCCAAGGACACTTGAGTGAAAACGGTTGTGGGACTCCCTAAAACTGGCAAGCAATGTTCATAACCTGCCTTGGATGGATATAGGAGACTTCAATCAAGTTATCTCTCCAAATGAAAAACAAAGAAGGAAGAATGTTAATTTGATTCAATGCAACCTTCTGTTAAATTGTATGAGTTATTGTAACTTATTTGATCTAAAGACATCTGGATGTGAGTATACATGGTGGAATAAAAGAGATGGTCTCGATTATACCAAGGTCCGTTTAGATAGAGTTCTCATTAATGATAAATGGCATTCTATGTTTTCTTGTGCAGATGCCATTAACTTGCCTAGAACACGCTCTAATCATCATCCTGTACTTGTACGTTGTCTTTCCTCCTCGTCGGTTTTGCAAGATTTAAAAAATTTTAGATTTGAGGAAGGTCGAATGCTACACCTGGGTTTTAAAGAATTTCTGAGATTGAGTTAGACATTTGAAAATAAGGATATGAGCATCTCATTGGAACGTTTGGCATATAAACTAAAAGTTTGGAGCAAAACCCATTTTGGAAATATTTTTAGAAAAGAAAGAAGGCTTGTTGCAAGGCTCACTAGCATACCAAAGCAATTAGATAAAAAGCCCAATTATTATTTCCAGAATCTTGAATTCTCTCTCATTGAAGAATATAATTTAGTTATACACCAGGAAAAAGTAATATGGCAACAACAAGCAAAGATAGATTTGCTCAAATACGGAGATGGTAATACAAAGTTTTATCACGCCATGGGGAAGAGTAAACAGCAGAGGAAACAGATAAATGCTCTTAAAAGAGAAGATAACTTTTGGCGCTCAGATCCTTTAGAACTTGAAAGGCTAGTGGTTCATTTCTTTATGAATTTATACACAAATAATGGGGTTAGCAAATCATTACTGTCATACACATATTGGAGATTGGACCTTGAAAAATCATCAACATTGGCCATGCTGATTACCAGTGAAGAAATTAAACATGCTTTCTTTAATGTGCATCCCAACAAAACCTCAGGATATAATGGATTTCCTACAAGCTTCTTCTAGAAAATTTAAAGGCATATTGCTAATGATCTCGTTAAATTTACAGAAGATGCCTATCTCAAAGGCTCCTTTGCACTATCCTTAAACCATACACTTATTACTCTTATTCCTAAAGTGGAAGGATGTGAGACCTCAACCTCTATAGGCTTGTAACTAAGTATAAATGTAATAATACGAGCTAGGGGTAGTTTCGTCATTTTCTCTAATAAGCTTTCAGAAGAAAGTTTTATGATATTTTAAGGCTTAAATGGGTATAAGACTGCATAAATGATGTGTGCTGATGAAAACACGAAGAAAACTAGAAGTTTTAACAATTTTCATAATAGGGGCAAAATGGTCATTTTCACCTCGAGTTAAAATTTTAAGTTTTTATGAACCCGAACATGTCTAGACCATTATGGATCTTGTCCCAGTGTTAAAAGAGCAAAAAGATTGCATAAAAGATTGGAGGAGAATAAGTTAATTGGTGGAGGGGCATTTTGGTAATTTTATGGGAATGGATAAGTTGGCCTATAAATATCTTGAAATTTCCAGCACCTTCTTGAATTTCCTGCAGCTGGTCTTCTTCTTCCCTTTTCCTCTCTCAGGTTTCTTCAATTCCTCCATGGGAGTTTTCTTCAAGCTTCCATAACTTTCTCTCTCTAGCTCTAATTTTCATGCTTTTTGGTGTACTCTTCCATGAACCCTTGTGCTATTTCATCCTCTCACTTTAAAACCCTTGATAAATCTCAATTCTGTACTTTCTCTCACTAGTTAGACGTTCTAGAGAGAGAAAGAGGAAATTATACCATTGATTTGGAAGCAATTGGAAGAAAATTTGACTATAAAGGAGCCCTAGGGTAAGTGATGAATTAAGCTTGGTTTTTGACTGCAGAAAATGGCTAGTAATTTGGAGTTATGAGCTATTTTATTGTTGACTATGTTCATTACTTTTTAGTGATTAACATAGTGAACATAGATAGCCAATTAATGTGGCAATTGAAAGCTAGCTAAGAGATAGCTTTTAAGGTTTATAGTGTGTAAATTAACCTATTACTTATGCTAATATGATCCTAGGTTCTAAGGAAGCCCCATCATTTCATTTGGATAATTAAGGGAATTTGAGTCATCTAAAGGCTCTACAATCATTTGGTGAGTGGACTGCCTTCAAAACTTTTTTTGAGAATATAATGTATTTGACAAATGTTTGAATGATTTTATACGATTTTTCATGAAAATGAATGCCTTGGGAACAAGTTCTTGAGAAATTATTTATGTTATGATATGTGGTTATTATGGATTTCTATGTGGCTGCATTATGTTGATATACATATATGCTTGAATATAATGTTGTGTAATTATATTGACTCGGCTATGTGCGAGTAGGGAGTGCGCATAAGTCGAGGATGACCCGGTTATGTGCGAGTAGGGAGTGCGCATAACCCGGTGATGACCCAGCCATGTGCGAGTAGGGAGTGCGCATGAGCTGGTGAGGATGATGATGGGATGGTGTGATGATGATGATGGGTATATGCGTATATATATATATATATGTAAATATGTGTGTTATAGGAAATTGATGGATAATGGTTTATGGTTGTAATGCATGTGAAACTTGACATGTTAAACCTTGAGAAATTGTTATGTGTTTCATATTGGTTTTGAACATTTCAAGCATGGTGGTTTTCTTTGGGAGAAAGGGAAATTTTCATTTGATGCCCTGTATTTCGCTGCAGCGAGAATCATTCATTCTCGCTATAGCTAGAAACTCTCAGGTTTTGAAAGGGTAGGCTGGCTGAAAACTCGCTGCAGCGAGGATGCATTTTCGCTGCAGCGAGAATGACACTGTAGCTTCTCGCTACAGCGAAATACATTCTCGCTGCAGCGAGAAACTTTCTGTTTCTGGGTTGTAATTTCGCTGCAGCGAGAAACATTCTGTTTCTGGGTTACAATTTCGCTGCAGTGAGATTCAATCTCGCTGCAGCGAAAAACCTTCTGTTTTGGTCTCTTATCTTGTCCAATTGCTGACCTATCTTTCACTACTTTGCTACCATATCGGAGCATGAACTTCCAACATTAAGGATTAAATGAGTTAAGTTTAAAATGAATAGGTTTAGTGAGAAATCCTCGGCCAGTTGAGAAACCCTCATTCGGTTAATAACTAAATCCCAACGTTGTTGCAATGAAAATTCATTCTCGCTGCAGCTAATGCTTTTCAGCTGCAGTGAAGATTCGTTGTCGTATTTGACTTACTTGTATAATATTGAAGTTTTCATTCTTCCAATGGTTTGTTATGTATGGGTTAATGATTTTCAAATGATTAATCATTTAAGGGCTTGATTAGGGGTTTTTAATAAGAATAGAAACAAATTATATTGTTTTGAAAAAGAATGCATCATGATTTCATTAAAGATTCCTTATGGTATGCTTGTTCCCTTCCTTGTTCACTCACTGGGTTTATACTCACCATTTTCAAATTCATGTTTTCAGATCATGAGGCAGCCGGTAACTAAGACGAGGTGTCCTTGTAGACTTGTGTCCATCTTTTGGTAGGTGTCTCGGCATTCAGTAGCTGTACATTTATCCGAGTCCCTTCGCTGGAAGTCGAGTGTTATTTTTGTTTTGTATAGACAAATTTAATATAAATTATTATAATACATGTTGTAGACACTGTATGTAAATTTTTAAGGAGTAATGCCAGTACGAGTTGACAATGTATATCACTATTTTGATTCAAAAGTATGAAATATGACTTAGCAATATTTGATGGAATGATGAGTAGGATAAATCGATAGGCTTGCTTGGGCTTAATAGACTACGTTTATTGGGCCCTTGAGCCGATCATCGCCCGAAAATTTGGGTCTTGACAAAGGACCTGAGAAGATTAACAAATTTCGCCCTATAAGTTTGTGTTCAGTACCTCTAAAACTGCTTAGCAAAACTCTTGTCGATCGACTACGTCCATTACTGAATGAGCTTATTAGTAACACACAGAGTAGTTTTATACCAGGGCGTCAAGCAATTGATAATGTTATTGTAGTGCAAGAAGCCATTCACACAATGCGAGGTATGAAGCAAAGAGAAAGAGCTATGGCTATCAAAATTGACCTTGAGAAGGACTATGACAGACTTAAATGGTATTTTCTTCAAGATGTCCTAGTGGAGATAGGCTTTCCTCCGCAATGGATCTCTTTAATTATGTATATTGTCCGAACTCCTTTTTTTCTGTTATATGGAATGGCAAACAATCTCAAAAATTCAATCCATTTAGAGGCATTAGGCAAGGAGACCCATTATCTCCTTATTTATTTGTGCTATGCTTGGCGAAACTATTCCAGCTTATAAATGAAAAGTTAAACTAGGTAACTGGAAACCTTTATCCATGACAAAGAATGGTCCAACTCTTTCCCATGTGTGCTTTACAAATGACATCATGTTATTTGGAACTGGTACCAAGACCCAATTGCAAGTTATGATACGGATCATTCATAAGTTTTGCTCAGCTTCAAGCCAGAAAATGAGTCTTGAGAAATCTAGAATGTTTGTTTCTTCAAATATCAGCCCCATTACAACTAAGGAGTTAAGTCGTACTACCTACATCAACATCTTAAAAGATTTTGGCAAATACTTGGGAACCCCGATGCTTCATGGTAGGATTAAAAGAAGTACTTATTCTTATTTATGTAGTAAAATGAAGCGAAAGCTTGAATAGTGGAGTAATAAGTTTCTTTCTATGGCGAGTAGAGTTTCATTAGTACAAGCAACCACCAGCGTAATGGCATCATATGTTGTGCAAACCACCTTAATCTCTGCTCGTGTCTAGGGAAATTGACATGTTAAATAGGAATTTTATTTAGGGACACTTAGGTGGTGAGAAGAAAGTTCCATGCTCTGAACTGGAGCACTCTTTGTCTTCCTAAAGAACTGGGTGGCTTACAAATCAGAGAGACCAGAAAATTTAATTTGGCTTTGCTTGCTAAGCTTGGTTAGCAATTGTGAAAAAGAAAGGATTCCTTATGGGTCAAAATTTTGTAAAAGAAATATTTACAAAATAGAGATTTATTTTCAGTCAAAGCAAAGTCATCTGACTCTAACATTTGGCATAGTATATTAAAAAGTAGAGAGGTATTTACTAAGGGTTTGGGAATGATTGTGAACAACGAGCTTAACACTAAGTTCTGGCTGGATTCTTGGTTACCTTGTGGCCCATTAATTGGCTTTGCTACACGAGATTTTTCCCTAGCTGAAATTGATTTACCAGTAGCATGCTTCTGTGATGCTTATGGAAACTGGGATTTAGATTTTCTCTCTGACTCCCTACCAGCATTTGAAACCCAAATGATTGCAGCATCTTTCATCTACCCTAGCAACACTAAGAGTAACATTAGTTTTTGGACTTTGACGAGCAATGGCAATTTCTCTGTCAAAATTGCTTGTGAAAGCCAAGTTAAAACAAATCTCCCTAAGATGGAACAATGGTGTCAGGTATGGAACCTTAGGAGCTGTAGGAAAGTTAAGATATTCATATGGCATGTGTTACATGAATCTCTCCCTCCAACAGAATGGTTGATGACGAGAAGTCTGGGCTCATCAAGCCGTTGTAGTAGATGCAGTAATACTACAAAAAATATCATACACGCCTTGAGAGATTGCTTCTTATCTAGAGATACATGGCTGAAAATTAAACCAGAGTTGCTCTCAAGCACTTTCTTTGCAATAGACTGGCAACATTGGGTCCAAGTAAAAATGACCAGTAATGTGCTTTATGATTCATTGCCATGGGGTGTTATCTTCACTCACACACTTTGGATGCTCTGGTATTAGAGGAATTTAAGTCTATTCGAGGAATCTTTTCAGTACCCAAAAAATGCATCTCAGTAGATATGGGCTAAAGCCAAGGAGGCTTTGGACATTTTGCATTGTCAACAACTGAGAATGAGGTCTAAAATTCTTGTTCCCTGGGTTAAGCCAGATCACCCTTATGTGAAACTGAACATTGATGGCAGTGTTAAAGGCCAACCAGGGGATGCTACAGCGGGAGGATTAGTCAAGGATGGGAATGGCAATTGGCTGTTTAGGTTTGTTTATAAAATTGGCATCTCTTTTTCACTTGGAGTAGAACTTTGGGCACTTTTAAAGGGGCTAGAATTATGCTGGGAAAGAGGTTTCAGAAAGGTTTTGATAGAAATTGAATCTAAACCTGCCTTTTAGAGGCTATCTCAGTAGAAGTTTCATTTGGATCCATGTGCAAGTATTGTGCAGAATATAAAGATGATTCTTCAGAGAGATTGGTCCTGCTTCATATCTCATGTGTTGCACGAAGCCAATAGTTGCGCTGACTAGATGGCAACTAAACACCATGATCTTCCCCTAGGCTTCCATATGTTTGAGGCTCCTCCACCAAATATCTTCTCTTTACTGTTAGTTGATATATTGGGCATATCTTTGCCTAGACTTATGTAATTTGAGCTTGACTAAATGAATGCCTCCCCTATTTCAAAAAAAAAATTAATATTTTATCTTGGATATATATTTATAAAAAGACAGCATCATCATTTACACAAATCCTAAAAATGTTTAGAATTAGGGTTTCATTTTTGAAATTATAACAGACAATAAGAACTCTTCTCTTTAGCCATTCCTCGGTCTTTTTCCCCGTTCTTTGTTTTTCTCATTAAAAGTTTAATTCATTAATTAATTGTTGTGAAATTAGGACAATGATGACAGATTTACGTTTCTAGATTCTGATTTTGATTTTTTTTAAATTCTTTTAATTTAAGGATCAAACAACTTTCCGATAACAGCATTTGTGCGTGTTTGGGCCTCATTTTTCTTGATTTTGTTTAATTTTTTCTTTTAAAAAAACAAAAAAGGGAGATATGGAGTTAACGATGATTATAAAAATAATTTCTCATTTTGACTTGCTTAATTTGGGCATGACAAACTCATAAAATCTAAGCTACTCCACCTCTTCAATTTTTTGTTTATTTTTTATGTTTTTATTTTGTTTAATATTTCAAGTTATGTGTTTTAGACAGAAATTTCTTAGATTAAAGACTACATTTATGGTTAATAGAGTTAATTATAACTGTAAATATTTTGTGCCATTTTATTTTGTATTTACAAATTTTTTATAGATCTAAATTAATAATTTAAATTTAAATTTAGCAGAATTTGATTGTGATTTTTGAACTTAAATAAAATCATTTTATAAGAAACTTTAAGTAAATTTAACTAAAATGTAAATTGGATAAGGATTGAATGATTCCAAAAAAATGAATATTTGTAAATTGTAAAAGTTGTAACTAAATAAACTTATTTTGTCAATTTGAGTTCAGCTCAGATTAAAAACTAAATCAAACTTAGAATATAAATTTTCAATTTTTATACTATTATAAATAGAAGAAAAAAAGAATTTATTTAGTCTTTTCATATTATTTTTATATTATCTTGTTGCAACATAATGCAAGTTATTCATTCAAATTTGATTTTAGGTATGAAATTTTTTTTGAAATATTTTTTATAGAGGGGAATTCAAACTTAATTTTTACGAAGAAGAGAAATTAATATATATATATATATTAGAATTAAATAATCAAGTAAGAAAATATTTATATATATTTTTTAACACAATAAATATTTTATACTTAAACATTTGGCTTATTAATAAGTATATGTATCATTTACTTAAAAATTTATATTTTTCAAATATTTTTTCAATTTAGTCCCTCAACAACTCAATTTTGTTCAATTTAATCCTTGTAGTATACATTTTGTTCAATTTAATCCCTATGACGTGACACAAAATTTTTTTAAAAAAATTCTTAATCTATCATGTCAACATTGTCATGTCATCATATTAATGTCATGTGGCACTGCTATATCATCATGTCGATATCACGTTATCAAAATGTGTCACATTAACACCACGTTAGCGTTGACGATATCTCTTTTGACAGTAAAATTGGATGCCGTTAATAAGAAAAACAAATTGAAGTAATTTTCAAAATCAATTGACTAAATTACTTCGATTTTGAGTATAAAGATTAAATTGAACAGAATGTATAAGTACAAGAACTTGATAGATATTTTGACCAAATATCAATCATTCAATTGCACTTGTAAAACCATGTTGTAGGAGAGAAGGTGGTGTTTATAGTTAACGAAGGGTAATTATGAAAGCTAAAGATGTTGTTCAGCCTTCCTTTTTCTTTTTATCAAGTAACATGGAGTATTTAATTGAAACTAGCTCCTACCATTTTCCATGTATTCATCTAGTTGAGCAAGTGTTGGACTATTGTTCGCATTTATCCTGCTAGGTCCAAGGGCGGAGCTAGCCAATTTTTATTGGGGGGCTAAAAATGAAAAAAATATAAGGATTAAAAATTTTTAAAACTAATACTTTAAACTTAAAAAATAATCAAAAGATTCATAATATAAAATAATTTTATATAACATGTAAATCAAAGAAATAAAAAAAAAGACTTACAATAGTTTTATAAGTATCGAATTTTACTTGAAAAGCATCTATTTCTTCAAGATTGAGCCTAGGACATTTTGATTCATATTACTCTTTTTCATGATTTAAACTATTGAGGCTTAATGATTCAAGTGTATAAGAATTATTTAAAACTTACTCATATTTTAATCAAACCCGAAATTTTTTTTTGAAAAGTGTTTTTATTGAATCTCTAATTGACCAAAGATTCCTAAACCACTCGAAAACTTATAATGGTTACTCAAAGAGAACAAAAAAGTTCAACAACAAAAAGAAAGGCAAGCACGTCAAACCACTAATATAAAAAACCTAAGACCAGATCCTAGTCAATGTGTAGTCAACATATAATATTTTTATTTTATTTTTATTTAAATTTAAAATATTAAATATAAAACTATAATGTATAAAATATAGATAGTTAAATACGATATATAAGATTTTACACAATAGTTAAATAATATAAATAGAAAGAAGAAGATAAAATGAAACTTTACCTCTTTTTAATTTCACACAATGATGGTGAATGGCCTTCGCCATTTCTTATCCAAGCTCAGAAGCTTCTAAATTTCTTTTGAAAAATGAAATATATTTTAATGGTAAGTTATAGAGAAAATACTAAAATAAAAATAAAAGGATAAAAGAGAAAAAGAAATAGAGAGAAAGAGGTGTGAAACAACTTAAATTAGAGTAAAGTTAAGTATAATTTGTGAGGTCATTTTATTATTTTTTATTTATATTAATATTAAAATAAAAAAATATTTTGAAAGAACTGTTAAAAATATATAGTAAATAAATAATTTCATAAATTTTGAAAGGGACAATAAAAAATTCTTAAAATTTTAGAGGGACCATTAATATACATATATATAATAAAATTTTTTAAAAATTACGCCTCTTAAATGCAAGGGAGATGATTTCACCTTAATTTAACTCAAATTTTGGGAGAGAAAAAAACTCACGAAATTGAAGAAGACTGCCGAGAATAGACAAATAAAATTTTTACCGTAATGATAACAAGAACGAAAAAAAAAGTTACCACGCGTGCTTCTTATTTGCTAGTATAACTTTCAAATTATGTCAATGTCCTACATAAACATCATCATATGTATACTCAATCATCTAAGAAAAGAGATCAAAGAGCTTTGTCTCAACTCTCAATTCTCCTGTGAAAATTATCAAGCAGAGGTAAATAGCGAATGGAAATGTATGTTTCGATTTTTTTATCCCCAGATCTATGTGATAGCCCAAATTTTAGTTTGATTGTTACTATAACTTTATGGTCTACCCGTTTCATTTTATTTATTTTTATAGAGTTTAATTTTAATGTATTTTATATTTAAATTTTAATTTTTTATATAAAAATGATATACCCTTATTTTTAATGTTAAAGAAATGAAAAAAAAAACATAAAAAGTTCATTTTGAGCCATACAATCTACGTTAATAGACGTGTAGGAAGCTATAAAATGAAATTCCAATAAAGAGAGCAGCCCGACCTGCAACCTGTAAGCCATATCAGCTTCCGAGGACAAGATATACAGCTTGCCTATTTTGTTACCAAAATCGGGGTGAGGTAACTTTATTTTTGTTCAATTTTTTTCCCCTGGGTCCCTCTCCCGTGTCTCATTGTCTTGCCAATTCATAATGCATCCCTAGACAGTAGGCCTATGCACCTCCTGAAGAGGTAGTTTACCCGATTGCCGAAATGGGCTGTCCATCTAAACCACTGATGTAGACAAAGTTTGATCTGTAAACGTACCTTGTTTTCCCAGTATTTAATGCATTTCTGTAAAATGTCCTATCAACTTTATTAGAATATTAACACCCATTTACACTTCTCTTTTCCTGATATGCAACTATTTCATGATGCGCAAATAGATGCAGATCGAAGAGGCCCAGCAAAACAATGCAGACCACACCAAAGCAAAAAATTGGCTTGTTCTCCACTCGATAGATTCTGCTTTATAAATGCAATAGCACCTTTATCTTTTTACAGCATGTAATTTAACACATAATATTTTTAAAATTTTAAAAAAAATTTAAAATTATTTTTTAAAATTTTTATTATGTTCAATTAAAATTTTTATATTTTTATTTTTAATAAATAAATTTTTATAATTAATTATTAATTTAATTAAAATATTATTTATTATTATATAATACTGATATGATATATTAATATATCATAATTAATAATAATTTAATATATTAATATATTATAATTGATGATGACTTAACATGTTAATTTGATATAATCGTATCATCATATGATATTTTTCACCATCCATATCAACACTATAATAGTATCATGCAAATATAAAATAACAAGTAATATTTTGATTAATAATAATTAATTAATTATTAATTATAAAAATTTATTTAATTTAAAATATAAATATTTAATTAAACATAATAAAAAATAAATATTTATTTAAATTTTTTTAAATAATTTAAAATTTTATTTGAGCATTATGTCTTAATTTAACCAATTTGCAACAGAAATTAGGTACACACACAAAAAAAAAAAAAAAGAAACAGTCAAGTTTTCATTGTTGGAGTTGCTACTCATCAGCCATGCATACACTACATAGATTCAGGCATCCAGGGTTGCTGAGATGAACTCGTTCGTTGGTCTGTGTATTGTCACAATCTCAGTTGATGACTCTGTTCTGTTCTGGTGACAGGCACAAGAATCTGAACGAAACAGCAATACGTTTAATGTCAGCTCTCCTTGGAATAACTGTGATAAACTGATGATCAATTCTCTGACTTTGCATCTCTTTCTAAATGAAATCGGAACCATTTTCTTTTCTCCAGCAAATTGTACTCCAAGTTAAAATCCCTTCATTTAAACACCTCCTAGTCGACAAGGCTGCAAATCATGCTACGAGCTCTCTTTTCTTCTTTGTCATTCTCTACAAAATTCCTAACTAATCTTAAGGATATTGCACCTCTTTCTACAACTTTCAGTAAGTTCAGCAGGAAGCACAAACTAAATATCCAACAACCTGAGATATGAATTCCATAACCACTATACAAATGTATTAAAGGGTTTAAAAAGAACACATACATTGGCCTTGACAAGAGCAATTAGATCAAAAACCCAAAAAAGCCTCTCTGTTTTCAAAATTACCAGAATGCACATCATCAATCATGACTTAATCAACAAGTCAGATCCAGAGTAAGAAACCTTTATACAAGGGAAAAAAAAAAAAAAACAGTCTACTCACATAGAATGCGACCAAGCTGCAGAGTTAAGAAGGGTAGTAAACCTTTTTAAAACTTTTAAAAATCTCAAAAGGCAAGTCATCCAAAAGCCCATCCTTCTCTTAACATCTGAAAAACTTAATATGCTTCAATGATGTCTGAGATATGGTAGACAATTTAAGTTTCCATATTATCAGAAAAACAAAAGAAGATTTCATAAGAAAATTTCAAGCTTTTAACCCCTAAGGCTTAGATATTTGAAAGATATGCAGCATTAAGACCTGAAGTAAGAACTATGACAAACTTTTTTTAGAACTTCAACTACACAACCAACGAGTTTTTCCAGCTTTTGGTCAATGTCAGGATAAGACATTCCAAGGCTGATAAATTAGGATATTCTTGTCCAAATATATTTTTATTACCATTGCAATCTTCATCATTTGAGCGATATGATCCATATAAAAGGTTCAAAAGTGAAAACTAATAACAAATTATTTTGCCGACCTATTTGGGAAACATAAAGAACAACGGTCAAGAATAATTGGTTTCTTGAATTTCATGATGACCACAGGTTCATCCAGTTTCAAAGTTAAACACAAGCAATAGCCAATGCACTCCAAATAAGGGTATGAGAAATCAGAATAAAAACCTTTTAACTCCCTGAGTACCAACTGAATGTTCAGTCACCAAAATAGTCCTCTATACCTATCTATCCACAAATCCATGGCAAACATGAGAGGAATATTGCTCATAACGGTTAGGTTTTATCCTTTCTCACCCTAAGACTCTACAAGACCTACTGATTACTACTTTTTCTCACTTTCTATCGCTGTAATTAACACCAAACAAAGCAAAGAACATTGATAACATCCTTAACCAAATTATAAATGTGCACAAAATGCAAACAGAGCACAATTTTCTTATTTCTCAAATCCATATACTATAGCAAAAATGCTGCTGTTTACACACAAAAAAAAAAAACACTTTGATCGGCAACTCTCAGCAGTTAGCATTAGCAATCATGCTGCTGTTGCAACACAAACGCGCTAACAAATTAGCAATAAACTAATAATGCCAACAGAATACACATCATTGAACATACATGAGATTCAAGCATCAGCCCCATCTTTTCCAGCAAAAGGATTGTGAGTAGGACCAACGTCCTGCCCAATATGGCGCTGCACCAGCCGTTGTAAATCAGCCATAACCTTGTGCTCACGTTTTGCTTTCTCTTCATAGTTAAACATTGCCAATGCCCTCTTGTCCTCTGCACTGTAAACCTGATTTTCTTTCCTAATACGAATGGCATTCATTCTCTGATGTCTACTACCACTCATCACAAACCCAAGGCTCTCAAACTTTTGAATCTCCTCAGCAGAAAGACCCACTTCACCTCTTCGTGGGATTCGCTTCCCTTGCTGCACATACTGCGCAATAGCATCACCTTCACCAGGTCTCAAAGCACCACCGTAACTTATATGTCCCTCGGCTCTTGGCAATGGCGCTGGGCCAACCATTGGTTCATTATCCAATGCAGGTTTCTTCTGAGCCTCTATCATTTCTTTAAACATAAGAGCCTCAGCACTAATTTCAGCCACCTTAGCCTCATCTGCCTTTACTTTACTCTTGGCATCAACTCCAGAATCTGAGCTCTTATCCGAATATGAACCTTGACTATCACTTTCTGATTGTATCCTCTTCTTACTCCTCCTAGTCCTTGAATTTGAAGAGCTTTTCCGCTTCTTTGACTTGACACGATCATCAGAAGACCGACTCATCTCAGACACATCAGTTTCACTTTCACCACTCCCACTCTCATCGGAATAACTATACCTACTGTTCTTCCTGCTTCTTTTTCCTCTACTGCTTTTCTTGCTACTCTTATTTTGCCTACTCTGCTTTCTCCTGGACTTCCTTCTCCGCCTCCTATCTTCCTCATCATCAGATTCGCTCCCGCTCTCATCAGATTCGCTATCACTATAAGACGATGATTTCCTACTTCCACGTTTGCTATTCCTACTTCTACGCTTAGAACTCGACCCCTTCTTCCTCTTCCTAGACCTCGATCCATCGGATTCAGATTCTGAATCACTTTCCAACTGGCTCTCTGACTCACTACTTGCAGATTTTTCAGACTCAGTCTTGACTTTCACTCTCTTAGTGCTCTTCTTCTCTTTTTCTTTATCCGAATTGCTCTTCTCATTGTCATTCTCCTCAGCATGATTCTCCGAAATTTCATCAGCTTTATCCTCCAAATCATCGTCTTCATTCCTTGGCGGACTCGGCGTATTCTCCCAAACACAGAATTTCATTGTCTTCCTCATCTTCTGCCTCTTCAGCCTCCTATACTCTTCAACGTTCAATCCCTTCAACTCCTCATCAGATTCGGACTCCGAATGCTTTCCATTCCGATAATCTCGGTCCAGGTAGTTACGATTCTTGCCGAATTCTTTTGGCAGAGAGTTTAGGGGTCGGTCATGTACAGGGCTTCGTCTTCTAGGGTTTCGGCCGTCAGGTGACTCGGAAGGATGGCGTTTTCGAGGTTGGCCGCGGTTATAGATGTCGTAACTGGGACTGTGACGGCGGCGGCGATAATCGGTAGAATCATCTGATTCGGATGCGTAGCGACCGTTTTCGCGGTCAAAACGGTGTCTTCTTTCAGGTATTTCGACAGGGCTTCGTCTTCTAGGGTTCCGGAATTCAGGTGAACCAAAACGGTTGCGCTGCTGGTTAACGTTGCGGCTCTGATGGTCACGTTCATAGGCTTCGTAGCTAGGGCTACGGCGGCGGCGACAATAGTTGGGGGAATCATCGGATTCTGATGTGTGTCGGCCGTTTTCGCGGCCGGATTGGTGTCTTCGATCCGGAATTTCGACGGTGGATGTCAGGCGGCCCATCAGAATCTAATCAAAGGGCGTAAGCTATTCGAAGCGGTCGTTTTGCGTCTTGCTCAAAAGATCGCGAAAAAGATCATCCTCTTCGGAAAATGTTTAACGTCAAAAGCGAAAAGAAAGAACGATGAAACACTACAAACCCTTATGTACGGCTACAGGCTGCGCCTAAACCGACAAAGTCCAATGAGCATTCCACCCAAAAAAGAATAATGAGCCTAGAGGCCTATTGGGTGTGGCAGGATGCAGCCCAAGTAAACTAAAATCTGTCCAGCCCAATCCTTAGGCAGCCTCAAACTCAACCCCCTGGTTTCGTTCATGGAGCGACGATTGTCTCTATTTTTTTCGGAATCATTAATGGAGAGCAATTGTGTATCATGGTTTTTTTTAGCATGTGATCAAATGGCTAGCAAGATTAATAGAACGTGTGCACGGAAAGAAAAAGAAAAACAAAATGTTTAAAAAAATCTCTAAATTATTAAAAAAATTTAGATAAATTTTATTTTTATTACATTCAATCATATTTTTATATTTTTTTGTCAAATAAGTCCATATCATTAATGATTGACTAATTATCATTAATTAAAATATTACTTATCATTTTCTATCCACATGGCATTGACATGATATTAATGTAAAAAAAAATATATCATTTGATATTTTAATATGCTAAATCAACATGTCATTTCATGATCAATTATGATATACCGTCATCTTCATTAATTATGATATACCGCATCTTCATTAATTATGATATGTTAACATGTCACGTCAACATCGTGTACTATAAAATGACAAACAATATTTTAATTAAGGTAACCATTAATAATAAAAGTTTATTTGACTCAAAATAAAAATATAAAGATTAACTAAGACGTGGTAACAATAACTTGTGATCACTGGAGAAGAGTTGTAGGAAATAAATTAAACATTGATGTTGCGATCATTGTCAATAATGGAATTAAAATGATGGAAGCTAGATTTGTCTTGTGTGATGCTTATGGTGAAATGATTTTGGCAAGTACAGCAAAGTTTAAGTTTGGTGGTAAAGTTGAGAATGCAGATTTACCGTCCCTGGTTTGATCATTAATGATATGTTGTAGAGAAAATATGGGAATAACATGTTAGTGTAAGCACTGCAACACTATATTAATTAGTTATATTTTATGTTAAATATATTATTGATATTTTATATAATGTATGAGGTATTTCTTTATCTATGAACTTTTTTATAAAGAGTTATGAGAGATTTATATAGATAAAGTTTTTAAAACATAATGGCTTTGTAAATAAATTATAAAAGTTATAATTATGAGATTCTTATACATCAAAACCTTGTTCCTAAATATGTTTTTAGTCATTGTATTGTCAAGAATAAAGACATTGACAATACTCAAAAACTGATACATGTCAAACATCCTTATTTTGGAAATAAGCAATTGATCTCCTAAGTTAAAGTATGTGAGATACTTGAAGATAATATGTAGATGCTTATTGAGAAACAAGTTTACTGAACATGACCCCACTATGAGAGTTCCATTTGGTATTTTACTCAAGTGTCTATAAAAATATTCTCATGTGTTAGTAGTATAAGTAATCTTTAGACTTATGAGACCATGTCATCTTATATGTGAATTGTCATATTTTGATTTCACATTTACGAGTCTGGAGTTGATTAGATGCTTAAATAGGGTGCTTTTGGGTATCACATGATGCATGAGAAGATTAATGAGTAGTCTAGAGAAGATTTATTACCCCAAATGATTTGAAAAGAACATATCTCATTTGCTCCTAGCTTATATTGATTAAAAGTCCTTGGGCAAGACAATCTTGATATGTCAATATAGAAGCTGCAGGACTAATATGGATAAGTTAAAAAGTAGACACTGAGTCAGGCTTTCTATCTATCTGAGATATATGATGAAATGATTGAATTACACTGAGATACTATACATTGAAAGGTTAGTCAAATCATATTGACTCTCTTGACATTTAGATGGTCATGATGTATTGCTAGATGTCGCTCATGATCTATAAATATAAATATAAATTCTTAATTGAATTAATTTATATTTTTTGTCAACATGTTGAAAACCTAATGAATCACACACATAAGATGAATTGTTGAAATTAATTTGAGTTTAATTGGATGTGATATAATTAATTTTATAGAGGTTTAATCTAATTAAGTATTGTGCTAAATCAAATATGATTTGATGGAG
The DNA here is from genome assembly GCF_000208745.1 of Theobroma cacao. Classification (NCBI taxonomy): domain Eukaryota; kingdom Viridiplantae; phylum Streptophyta; class Magnoliopsida; order Malvales; family Malvaceae; genus Theobroma; species Theobroma cacao. The sequence continues at coordinate 29,531,515 of NC_030850.1, read as the reverse complement.
TATTAAATAAATAACCAATTAGCCCAAGATATTTTATAATCCTTGTTAGATATAAAGTAGGTCAATTCACTCTATAAAAAAATCATTTAATCGTTTCTTGAATATACAGAAGAGTTCTGTTTTATTTTCTCATGTGTTGAGATAAAATCATAACCAAAAATAGAGAAACACAAGGGACTTTAAAGTTGAGAGTTTGCTAGCACAAACTTCGGTTTGGGGATTCACACACTCTGAGTGAAGAGAGTTCGGCAAATCACTGTGTAGATTACCATTAGAGGCAGGATAACTGTACTATTATGGTTTGATAAGTCCTGGTTGGTGTACAAAAGTTAAAAACGAAAAAAAAAAAATAGAAGACTCCGCCAAAAAAAATAGATTTTTAGGTATGTCAAAATCTCTATTATGATTTTTCTAGATTAGTTTCAATTAAAGTGATCTACGATTCAAGAGATTAAGATTTTAATAATATTTTACTGTATATAAGTTGTCTTAACATGATTTAAATCCTCAACATAATAGAGGTGGAGTTAAGACAACGTGATGGTGGTGAAACAGTTAAATGAGAAGAAATTTTCAGTGCCTTAGGAAATATCTATTAAGACTGTGTTGATTATGTGGAAAAGGTAAATTGCAAAAAAGTTTCTCAACGCCCAAGGAAATTGAACTGGATTGCCCACTTATTGGCCCAGCATGTAGAAGGAATTGGTGAGGTTCATGTATTGTGGAGAAGATATGTAGAGGTGCCGAGCAAAATCAAAGAGTGCTTCCCAAAAGACGAGGAAGCTTCATAGATTACAAACGGGTGAAGGGTGTTGGGAATGTTCCTAGTGATTTGCATGGTTAAACAAGTACTTTTTTTTTTTCCTTACCCTTGGTTTTTATCTCAATGAGTTCTTTCTAAGGGAAGGTTTTTAATGCAGTGTACTTGTTCTGGAAAGGGAACGAATGTGGGATATAGAGGTTTAATGTTTATGAAATGTAATTTTGTTAATATCTCACATTTTAATATGTGATTGGTGATTAATAAAACACATCATATTTATAAAAAAATAAAAATTTATTTAATTTAAAATAAAAATATAAAGATAAGATTGAATATAATAAAAGTATAATGATCTATTTTAATTTTTGTTAAAGAGTTTGAGAATTTTTTTAAGTATTATATCAAAAAATAAATAAATAAAACTTGAGAAGCGGAGTTGTTGTTGTCGTGCTTTCATAAATAGGAATGGCCCATCTTTGAGGCTGTAAGTCCGAAATTATTTTTCCGACTTGCCAGTACTTTATGATTAACGTGGATCTAACAATATTATGGAGGTACGGTGGACTTGGCCTATCCTAATTGGTAGAACATTAAACGCTTTGCAAGCTAAATGGGCCTGCCTAGTTTAGCTGGCTGCCTAGGTCGCCTCCTCCAAATTATGTAGGAAAGAAGACTTGGCACTAGTCTATGACTTGTGATCCGAAACGAGAGAGGATTGTTTAGGCATTTAATCACAATTCTCGAATATTTCCAGTCTTTGATAAATGCTTGGCTTGGCCTCGACCATCTACAATACTGCAACCCTTTGCGTGCACTTCAAAATCAAGTTTCTTCGATGCTTGTCGCTTACATTTGTTTCTTGTACGTTCGCACAAAAAGAAGAGAATCATAAACCATAGCTTAGCTAAAGCCTAAACCAGAACAATCTTTGATTCTTGATGGTGTTCATGCTGCCATGTCTACACCTCAACAACTATAGTAGATATGGGCATACTTGTCACACCTCCTGAATTTTGGAGGGTTTTTTTTTTTTTTAATATTGAGATTGTTTAGTTCGTTATTATTTCAAATAAAAATTTAAATTAAGTAATTTAAACAATTATGATTTTATAAGAAATTTAATAGATATGTCGAGACATATATATGAATTACTTAATAACATAACTTATTAATATCATTTGCGTTTTTTTAAAAAGATTTTATACACTCAATTTAAATTTTATGTTGTTATCGAAGGTGTAAAAAATGTGGTAAATATTGTACTAGCATATGTTAGTAATTATTATTGCTTTGCACAAATATACTTATTTCCATAATTGAATTGTGTTAAATGCAATTTCCTTGGAAAGAAGTTGTGATTATGATGAATTGTAATTTTTTTTAGAAAAATTCAATTGAAAATAAAATTTAATTCTCATATAAATATGAAATAAATAAAGGAGAGAAAACAATCTTTATAAAAGTATAGCTTAAGAATTTTATCAAGGAATTAAAAAAAATATTTTGAATTTAATACTACATATTGGTAGTTGATGTCATGTATAAAAGTGGTTAGAATTTCCACGTATGTTATTCGTTTTTGAAATTGAACTCTAACACAATCCGAGTGAAGCTTGATATTCAATTTAGGCAGACAAGAAAGAAATTGTGCGGAAATATGGAGGGAAAATGAAAAGGAGGGTTCAACTTGAAAAGACAATCTTACCCATCCTACTACCTTCGATTGGAGCCTGGTACCTTAGTACATACAACCACCGATGAGCCGTAATAACGAAAAGCCCGAGACCTTAAAGAAATCCCCATCCTCTCTCTCTCTCTCTCTCTCTACCTAAACCCAATCTCTGAAGCACCATGGCAATGACTTTCCGGCAATTCTTTTTCGATATTGCAGTACGACGCCGTTGGGGTTTAGGATTCCGTTCACTGTGCTGCATTGGTAAGGTTTGTGATCACTTTCCGGTTTTGATACAACTCTTTGGTACAATTTTTTTTTTTTATAGATTTCTTTTGGTTTTTAAATCCCAGGCTCTTGATTTTAAAGTGTTCTGAGATCCTGCTGAGTAATTTGGGCAGTGAAGTTTTTCTGTGGCCCAAGTGAAACCAATGGGGGCTTCTTTACTTGTTTTGTTTTGGTATGTTTCCAGTTAAATGGTTCTGTGAGCAAAAAAAAATAAAAAAAGACGAACCCTTTCGACGCTAGGGTTTTGCAAGAGATGGAAGGGGGCTTAGGATCTGGCCATGGGAAACCTGAGGAAGATAAGGTTTTGCCAAGCCAAGACACTGAGGAAAATAAAGGGGATGATTTGAAGCAAAAGGGTTTTGATTTGAATGATGAGCCGTTAGTTTCTTCTCTGAAAGAGGTTGACATTGAGAAAAAGGAGGAGATTGAAGAATGTAGGGGAGATGGCGAGGTGGGTAATCAAAAAGTTGGTGAACTGAATGAGAATGAGAGGAAAAAGAGTAGGGTGGAGGATGGTGAAGGTAATAAAGAAGATGATAGCGTGAAGAAAAAGTTCAAGGGGGAAGGTTTAGAAGGCAAAGTGCAGTTTTCTCGGAGGGTTTTGCGGTCAAGGTTTGCAGTGAAAAATGGGAGTGAGAAGGACAGTAATAAGGGTGAGAGTGGAGGCAACAAAACTGGAGATAGCAATGGTTGTGAGAAGAAAACAGTTGAGGTGGTTAAGGAAGAGAATGATCACTCTCACGGTGAGGCAAAGGAAGCAAAGAGAAATCCTGGGAGGAGACCCGGGATGAAGTGCAGTGATGGGGATGAAAGGAAAGCTGTTAGTGTAGATAGGGGACTGAGCAATCACTCTGATGGCGGTAAAGTGGGGAAGAAGGCAAAGCGCAAGCGTGGGAGACCTCCCAAGTTTCACAGAGATAATGGGTTTGAGAATAAGGCAGTTGAGCTGCAAGTGGGAGAGAGTGATCACTTAGATGGTGAAATGAGGAAGGAGTTTAAGCATAAGCGTGGGAGACCACCCAAGGTGCCTGGGAAAGGTGGGTTTGAGAAGAAAACTGTTGAGATGGAAGCACGAGAGAATGATCACTTAGATGGTGAAGTGAGGAAGGAGCTTAAGCATAAGCGTGGGAGACCACCCAAGGTGCTGGGGAATGGTGGGTTTGACAAGAAAGCAGTTAAGATGGAAGCAGGAGAGAATGATCACTTTGGTGGTGATGTGAGTAAGCAGTCAAAGCGTAAGCGTGGGAGACCGCCAAAGGTGCAGGTGAATGGTGGGTTTGAGAAGACGGTGGTTAAGGTGGGAGCAGGAGAGAGTGATCAGTCTGATGGTGAGGGGAGTAAGGAGTCAAAGCATAAACGTGGCAGACCAACCAAGGTGCAGAGGGATCAGGGGATTGAGAAGAAGGCAGTCGAGGTCAAAGCAAGAGAGAGTTATCATTCTGATGTTGAGACAAGGAAGGAGGCAAAGTATAAGCATGGAGGACCACCCATGATGCACAGCAACAATGGGTTTGAGATGAAAGTTGTTGAGGTGAAAACGGGAGAGGGTGATCATTTTGATTGTGAGTTAAGGAAGGAGGTGAAGAATAAGCGTGGGAGACCACCCAAAGTACGGAGTGGTGATGGGTTAGAGAAGAAATGGGTTGAGTTGGACAGGGAAGGGAGTGATCACAATAATGGCAAGTTAAGGAAAGGCGTCATCCGTAAGCGTGGAAGACCACCCAAGCTGCAGGTTGGTGATGAGGCTTTGGAGGGGAAGCTTATTGATGGGAGAAAAAAGTTGGGTGGGTTAAGAAGGGGCAGAAAGAAGTCGAGTGGGAGTTTGACGTTTAATGTGCCAGCTAATACTTCATATTCAGAGAAGAGATTAATTGGGAAAGAATCAAATATGAAGAGGTATGTATCTGCTAATAAGGTAAGGTTTGAGTATGTGGAAAAGAATGAAAGCAAGGCTTCGCTGATGTTGAGACCTAAGGTTGTGATGAAAAGTAAGGAAATGAGGGTGGAGAAAGCAGGGGATTCTAAACAGAGGGATGAAGTGGAACAGAGAAGGTCAGACGCAAAACGGGCTGTGAGAGATCGAATAGTCAAGCTGCTGAAAGCGGCAGGTTGGACAATTGATTACAGGCCTAGGAGTAATAGACAGTACAATGATGCAGTGTATGTTAATCCTGAAGGAAAGACTCACTGGTCAGTTACCTTGGCTTACAGGATGCTCAAAAAGTATTATGAGAGTGATGATAGTCTCTCTGAGGTTAGTCCCAATGGTTTCATATTTACTCCAATTCCAGAAGAGGATCTTAGCATCCTAACGAGAGTAGTGCGGAAGAAAAGGCTAGGCAAAAAGAAGCCAAAATCAGAAGATGATGATATGTTGGATGATGGAAAAGGTGAAAGGAAAATGTATAAACGAAAAAATAAATGGAAGGGCAATGGGGACAAGGAGCATTTAAAGAGAAAGAAAAGGCAGAAGCTGCTGAAAGAGAAATTTTTGCTTCATGAAGAGGATAATTCAGATGGTACATTACAAAAGGCAACACAAGCATCAGGCAAGAAGAGTAAGTTTCAGCAGACACAAAAAAAAGGTCAGTATGCTTTGTTGGTCCGCAACTCAATGGGTGGAGCTGAATCTGACAATGATGGCTATGTACTATATGATGGAAAGCGAACTGTGCTTGCTTGGATGATTGATTTGGGTACTGTGCCACAGGATGGGAAGGTGGAATATTTGATCCAAAGAAGAACACGTACAACTCGTGAGGGTAAGTCTGGTAGGATAACAAGGGATGGCATCCAATGCAACTGTTGTAGTGTTGTCTTCACTGTTGCAGAATTTGAGACTCATGCAGGGAGCAAACTCCATCAGCCTTTTCTGAATATATGTTTAGAAACCGGAACTCCCCTCCTGCAATGCTTGTTAGATGCATGGAACAAACTGCAGCAGTCTAATTGTAAGGGCTTCCATTATGTAGATTTTGGTGGTGAAGACCCAAATGATGATACCTGTGGTATCTGTGGGGATGGTGGTGACTTGATCTGTTGTGATAGTTGCCCGTCAACATTCCATCAAAGCTGCTTAGATATTAAAGTAAATATTTGTTGCTATATGGCTTTATTATTACATGCATGATGCATATGGAATCTAGACCTTATTCCCTTTCCCACCTTTAATTTCTCTGTGGAGTTATTTTGGTTCTGGAGCACATGGAAGAAAAGTAAAAGGCTTAACAATTTTGTTTTACATTGTCATTCCTATTTAGTAGACACCGTAAGATCTCTAATTGATGATGGGAGATTGAGTGCATAAAGATGTGAATAAATTTGTGTATGTTCATTTTAACACTTTATTCTTTAATGCCAAACACAAAATCCTGCTACAATACTGGTTATTCTTTTGGTTTACTAAAGTCTGACTGAGCTTTATCTTTGGGTTCATGCTTTTGTTTTCCTCTGCTTTGCTCTGGGCCTTGATAATGTAGGGCAAAGATTTACTAAACTTGGGAGCAAGAAACATTGACTAAAACTTCTGGTCAGAATTCTTTGATGAATGCTTTTAGATAGGCAATTCTTTGTTGAATTTTCTTCACAGTTACAAATTATTTGTCAAAAGTAGCCAGAAAGGAAAACCGTGTCTGAAATTCTGCTTACATCTATCTTTTTGCAGTTACATGTAGAAGTAGATTTTAAGTTTCCTTTAAATCTTGATAGAGAGTAATCTATTCTTTTTTCTCATTTCTTTTCTTTGCCTCAGGCATTCCCGTCAGGTAACTGGCACTGTGTCTACTGTGCATGCAAATATTGTGGGATGGTTGGAAATGCGTTACAAAGGGACAAAGATGAGGAGATAGATCCTGCAGTACTTACATGCCATTTATGTGAAGAAAAATGTATTTGTCTTGTCTTTGTTAAATTCCAAGTTGTGTTTTTAATATGTCGATGCCCTTGGCAATATTTTAACTTTTTTTGTTGTCACTCTTGTTGTTATTGCTATTATATGCTATTCATTTGACAAGGATCTTTTCTTTTTGTAGATCATCAACCATGTATTCAGACAATGGATGCTTTAGATGATGAGTCTAGTGGTGTATCCTTTTGTGGGAAGAAATGCAAAGAGGTATATTTTTAGTTGGCCATTGATGTAATTCTACAGTGGGGAATTTATAGTTGTTTGCTAGATTTGCAAATGAAGTTGTAATTGCCATTTATTGCATCAATTAAGTTATTTTTGCTGGAATGAAATGATTGTGGTTTTCACCTTGTCAAATGTAAGCGTTTTTATGTCTCTGTCATAACTAGAAGTGTAATTTTGTATCTAGCACAAAATTTTCAGTCATTGAAACTGATCCTCTATATTGATACCAAGTTGTGCGCCACATTTAGCAAGAGTGGGAAGGGAGGCCTATACTCCTATTGTGTGCATTCAACCAGTCTCTGGCTCTCTTTGGGAGCTACACACATGCATACAAGTTTTTCTTCAACTTGAATAAGGAAATTTTCACAACAACACCTCTCTTTTGAAATGAAGGGGGAAAATGTTTGCTGTTTTTTGTGTTTTGAAGTTGATCTTGAAGTTTCTGTTTTTGCAGTTGTTTGATAGACTTCAGACGCTAATTGGGGTTAAACATCAAATGCCAGAAGGCTTCTCATGGACTCTTCTTCACCGTTTTGATATCAGTGCAGATGTTTGTCTGAATCAAGCATATCGGGAGGTTGAATCAAATTCTAAGCTAGCTGTCGCATTATCTGTGATGGATGAGTGCTTTTTGCCTCTTGTTGACCACAGAAGTGGGATCAATCTGATTCATAATATTGTCTATAATTTTGGGTAAGTGCGCCTAGACTGTTCAGTGTGTACTTTAGAAGACATTAAACTCAATACTAAATTGTTTACATTCTTCAAGAAGAGTTGGCTTATGGAATTTCTTCTATGGCAAGAAAATGATTTGGAAAGTATCGGCTGATTATTGTGCCTGCTGCTGTATGCACTCCTTAATTTTTACTCAAATTTTTGTAATTCCTTCTGAGTTTGGCAACAAAGATGTAAGCAAAGCTGTCATGCTTCAATCAGTCCTTAATTTAAAGTTTGATATATGTCTTAGGAAGCATATGCAGCTGAATAGCAGTTATACTACTGCTTTGGAGTCATATTTTAGAAAAGTTAGAGCAGAACTTTGTGCAACTTTAGTAGGCCTTGCCCTGGATCTGCAGATTAAGAAGATGTAAAGCTGAACAAGAACCGCAGATCTTAATCTGTAGATAGAAACAAGCAGAACAGTCAACATGTGTAGTGATGGCTTAATGTGACATTTAGACATTAAGAGTTACTATAACTATATGAAATTGTTGAAAGACGTCAAACAGATTGGCATAGAACAGATAGTTTTTTGTAGTTGATTGGTACTATTCTTTTCTATGGTAATATCTGAAAGACAAGCTAACACCTATTTTTATTGTTAGTGATATTGGATTTTTCTGCATAAATTGTTGTTGCTGTGGTTTTTGAGATTGAATAAAATCAAATCATTCCTGTTTTAAGTGAATTATTAATCTCTTTTTTTTCTCTCTTTCAGGTCAAACTTCACTAGGCTAAACTATAGAGGTTTTTTCACTGCAATTCTTGAAAGAGGTGATGAGATTATCTCTGCAGCATCCATCAGGTAAATTTACTTTCTGTTCTTCTTCTCATCTCACTTTTGATCAATGCTTTATTCTTGTCCTAGTTTATTGCTGAATTATAAGATAGAATATGTTGAAATACTTAATATGAACATGGAAATTTCCTGTATGTCTTTACATTTGAAGAATGATTATGGGATAGCATACATCAGGTAATGAACCAACTTACGTTTTTAAAATACTCTTGGTCACCATACTTTTGTTTCTCTGCTGTTAATTTCTAGCTTGTCTTTACATTTGAAGCTTGTGTGTTGATCCATCCCCCAATCCAAAATGCCACTAGCCCACCCATATGTGAATATACTCAGATTGAAGATTTAATGCATTAATTTTTTTTTATATTTGTAAATACAATTAATGGTACATGGCTGATCGTTACCCATGTAGTACCTAGTTGATTATTTGTAGTTTTGCTGATCTTAATCTGAAAATCCTGCCCATTAATCAAACTGTGTATGTGTTTGCCTAAATGCTAACAATTACAGTTATTTACTTGGGCTAATAGGGTACATGGAAACCAGTTAGCTGAGATGCCTTTCATTGGGACCCGTTATGCTTATAGGCGTCAAGGGATGTGTCGCCGGCTTCTTTGCGCTGTTGAATCTGTATGTCTGAATCAATTTCCTCCTTGTTTTCTTTCTAGATGTGTATGCCTTTTATTATACTACTAGAAAATTAATTACATTTTGAACTGTTTTGGCTTAATTGGGCATGGCTTAAGAGAAGCCATGTAGATGTTCTTACAAAATTCACTGAAGTTCACTTATTGTAGTATTTAAGAATGTTGAAAGGAGTAACAGAATCATACTGGAAATAATTCATTGGCAACAGGTGTTTATTCAAAGATTTTTAAGTGTGTATGAAGAGTAATAGAGTGGTAGCTCTATGGCTATTTTTTTTAATGTATTTCATCAAGATTCTTGACCTTATTAATCTGTTTTTTTTTCCTTATTTTCCGGATTTCAGGCTCTCAGATCTCTGAATGTTGAGAAATTGGTCATACCAGCAATCTCAGAACTCAGGGAAACATGGACTTCTGTCTTTGGTTTCCAGCCACTAGAAACTGCAAGCAAGCAAAAGATGAGGAACATGAATATGCTGGCATTCCCTGGTGTAGATATGTTACAGAAACTATTGGTTATGCATGTTACGGATGGCCAGATGATGGATAATGGGTCCAATAAATCTGGAGAGAAGTGTTCAGTTGTGTTTGATTTGAATGTTTCTGCTGAGAGTCCTGCACCCCAAACAGACGAGAGATATGGCGAAGCTGCTGCTGTTGAATCAACGTTGCTGTATTCTGATGGCACCTTTAAAGATACATCTGATTTAATGGGTGAGAACATCAATCTTCCAGAATCTGCTATTGGTTGTTCATGCATTCCAGCATATGGAGAACAGAAAGTGGATTTTGACTCTCAATTGACCATACCATCTGAGGTGAAAATTTATGAAAGCATTATCAAACAGAACCTTGATTCTAAGCATGAGGGTTCTGTCAAACAGTCTGATGATATTGTCCCTGCTGAAAATGAAGTGTTAGGTATTGTTCACATGTCAAAGGTTCCAGGTCAGAGCGTTGTTACTAATGGTTTTAATGGTACAGGTCAGATGTCTGACGATGCAAAGTACACCAAGCATCATGAAAATTCAAAATTGCAGGTGGTAGGATGTGTTTCTGATTTTGATAAGATGTCCCTTCGGGCTGAAGTGAAAAATTACCATGCTATTGCCAAAGATGTGGCTAACCAAATTTCTCCATCAGCTCTCCCAAGTGCTCAAGATGTTGCAAATGGCCATTATGATGCCTCATCTAGTGACGGTAAAAGTAGTTCTACCTGTCACAGGATTGGTGCTGGTGCATCTGGGGAAGTATCGGTTCCACATGATGTAAATTCTCATCCTTCTTGTGAGGTTTGTGATGATACCTCCAAAAAAGAAAACTTGCAGCTTTGCATGCACATGTCCCCAGAGGTTGTCTTAGGTGGTTCTGAGGTTGCCTTGACCATCATCTGTGATCCGAAAGAAACATCAACTGCAATACGGTCTGATTTCTCTGAAGGTAATTTAACTAGTATGGTTCAGAAGAATATTAAGTCTCCTACCCAATCTCATCAGCACCCTGTATCCAGTTCTCAGGTTGATCCCCCTCATGCTGCATCCTGTGATTCTGAATCTTTTTGCATCTCTAATTCTAGTACTGGAGTGGCCCTTTACTGTGCATCTGGTGGGGGTGAATCACATGGACCTGAGGTTATAGTTTTGTCTAACCAAGCTAGCTAAAATCCTGTCTATTTCCGGCGGGTTAAATCAGGTGTCTTTCTGATGGCAGCCACGACGTAAGTTGCTAGCCTTCTGTAAGCGCTTGGTATTGTCATCCATTAAGATATCAGCTCAGAATTTTTTATGACGTGGGTTATGGAAGAATTAGTATCATTTTGATCTGGGATGACGATGGCTAAATTTAGGTTCATACTGTTTTTTTCTTCTCTTTTGCTGTGTACATTATAGGCCAATAGTATTCTCTAGGATAGCTTAACGCCATTGAGGTTTTGTATATTTTGACCTTCCCATGCGCTTTGTAAATGGAAAATTTAACAACTGAGCTATACTAATAGTCTTCTCTTTTGGCCTTTTGTCCTTGACAACATTAAATGCATCATATTAACAACCTTTAACCTAAATCTAGTTAGTAACTAGAACCTTGCAAGATTATTCATCAAATTTATGGAACCAAATAAGAAATGAATTTCATGCGACTTGAATCAATATCCCATTGAGAAAAACTGAGGAACATGGTCTTATTATTGTTTTCAATTGAGATTCATTAATATGTGAAGCCTGGTAGCACTGACAAACTAGCTTGGAAGGATAAATATATTGCGTCATAGCAAACTTTTACAAATGTAAATATGTAAGCCTCATCTCCATATGTTGATCCTTGTTTTTGGGGTGTTGCGCTGCACTGCTTTGATCGGCGAGTATTTAAAAATGAGCAACTTTAGCATGTCAATGTTTGATATCGGCTGCTAACATACTTTCTCTTTGATATTATTGTAGTTGTTTTACAAGCCTATGGCTAAATAGAGAACAATGGGAGAGACAAAATGAGTAGAGTAGCTGTGTCGCCTTCCATAATAATAAAATAACTCGAGATGAGTGATAAGGTTTATGAATTAATTTCACTTTTGGGGTATTTTGTAAAATTTGACTTGATTGTTTAGATATGAAAGTAATTAGAAAGTCTATCTTAAAGCAAGCGACACTTCGAAACATCATTAAGTACCTAAACATCTACCCACTACCCCACTAGACATAATGAGAGAATGTGTTTCTCCTCATAATGTCTACTTAACGCTCTTTTGGCAACTGCTCTTGACTAATCACTCCTTCATGATCTATATATAGAGACTTGACAATTTATCAAGGATGCACTTGAAACTCAAGAGACTCTTTGAAGTTCTTTCCAAATACTCTTTCTTATTGAGTTCTTTCCTGTTGATTCTCCATCTTGCTATGTCGCTATAATTTCTTTACACATTTCCTAAATTTCATACATTATTACCTACCACAACACATAACGCTTCAGGAACTGTTCCGATATTCTTTTTTACTACTTTTAGCACAATTCTACTTTCTCTTTACCACAAAAGAAGAGTGCTTGCATTAAATAAAAAAATTTACCAAAAATTTTATAATATTGGAAAAGATGTACAATTCCACTAGTAACCAAGATGTACTCATTCCCACCTACAGCCAAGATCTATCAAAAATGATCTAAGCTTCTTAAGAGAGGATATGCAAGTCTTGGAAATAAGTGGATGATGAGACAATGTCCTAGTTTGTATCCTTTACTAACACAACTTCTCAAGCTCAACCTATACAGGTAGCAAAAGCATGACTAATGAAACCACTCTTTCCTTTGGCAACACAAATGAGAAAAGTGGCAATGGAAAGGGCACGACAACCGCTAGGAATCCTAACATGACCAACTTGTTTTGGTAACTCTACTACACTAACTTGACCAACTACTACTCTAAGCTTTGTGACAAAGGAAGAGTTCTAAAGGCTATTTGATAAGCAAAATAAGAGTTTAAACTTTTCAAAGTTTTGACCTTAAATTGTCCTATCCAACCAGTGTTGTTGCCAAACCACACCTTAATTAAGGATTAGGGCAGTCCCAAGTAAAGCAATTCAACGATAAGATTGAGAATGCATGAGAGACGTTATGAAGTTTGTATAAACTTTCGTAGTAGCAAAATTGGATGATGACCTAAAGTTGAAAGAGTTCTCCAAGTCTTTTATAGAAAAGCATAAACATGGTATGTAAATCTTGTCAGAAAAAATTATGGGAAACAAAAGAATATAAAATAAAACAAGTAACAATAGTAAGAAGTCTGAGGCATGGTATCGTTGTCCTTAAGGATAATTTTCGCCCATTTGGAGTATAAAACTCGGTGCAAAAGGATTGTAGAGGTTATCTTCCAAGATTCAATAGATCTTTTCTTATGGTTTGTACAAACTATTAAAGGATGACAGGAACAGCAGAAAGAAAGAACCCAACTAGGAAGGTGTGATACCTCACATCCCACATATGATATGAATATGATTGTTAAGATTTATATAACAATCCAAGTCCATCACTATTATTAACTTGAGTTTAAGTTTTTGAGGGTCACGTGGTTTAGGCTCAAAAAGTTACTGGGTTAGTGGTTGGACTTGGTTCGTTACAAATGGTAACAAAGCCTGCACCAGTCCGATGTGGGCTTCACATTGTTTTGGTGAGATTTTATGCCCGTGGATGTGATGTGTGGCCTTAATGAGGAAATCAAATATTTGAATGAGTGAGATTGTGATACCTCATATCCAACATCTGATATGAATATGATTGTTAAGACTTATATAACAATCTAAGTTCATCACTACTAATAACTTGAGCTTAAATTTTTTAGGGTCACGTGGTTTAGGCCCAAAAAGTTGCTGAGCCAGTTGTTAAACTTAGGTTGTTACAGAAGGAAAGGAAGCAGAGAAAATATATTGAAAACAGAGAAGAGGAGATGAGGGCCTTTGGTGTGTTGTGAGTGAGGTAGATAGATTGTATTTATAGGTAGGGTATGATGTGAAAGTTGCACCAAATAAGGTGAACGTTGCACAAAATTAAGGAGTTGAGAAAAAGCTTCTTAACCTGGTCAGTATGTATACTTAGTCAAGTATACGTTATAGCAAAATTAGGAGAGTCATTAACATGGTAGTGGTATGGTAGAGTACTTAGTCAGGTAGACGTTGGAGCAAAACTAGTTGAAAAAACTTAAAAAATTAAAGCCAAGGTACAAAAATTCACTTGGATGTAGCCCATGTGTATATTCGTCCGCAAGGGGGAAATTTGAGATTTCTTAAGGTATGACCCAATCTTGTACGCGCGCAAACCCACTCCTTTTTTCTTACTTGCAGCAAGCCCATAATGGGTTTTCATATATAAGGCATTCACCTCTCTTATATTTTGGCAATGTGAGATGTTTGAACTTTATGAAATACATTATTTTCCAACAAATCTCACCCTTAATTTTATAGAATATTGGAGTCAAATATGTAGAATGTTTAGAAAAAAAGTTTACCTTAATTGACTTGGGAAGAGAGTATCATAAGTTGAGGAGGATCTCATGGAGTACTTATAATGCTTCAGATAGAAGAAGAATTGAAGGAATTTTGAAAAATATTGACATTAGGCTTCAAGATTTTTTAAGAAATTACTCTTCAATCTTGTTCCAACCAAAGAAAAAAGATCAATTCCATTTGTTCAAGATCAAGTCATCAAGACTGTTGAAGTGGATTCCTTGAAGAAAAAAAATCAAAAGATTATTCTTTCATTTTTAAGCATTTTAAGAGGTTATACTTCTACATCTATTTATTAAAACATTATTTATCTAAAAAAAAATTATTCTTATTTTCAACAAAAAATTCGCGTGGACAGAGATCTTGATTAATGTACCATTTAGAGCATTGTTCGCTATATGTATGTGTTAGATAACTAAAAAAAATTACTATGTAGCTAAACTCTCAAGACTTCCCAATCCCTCGGATGACAAGACATAAACATGTGCTCATTAGTTCAAACTCTATTCTTAGCGGCAAGATGGACCAATGCTCGGTAATACAGCAGCGTTCCATATTCATCAATCATGTAGACAATTGTTCAGCACTTGCTTGAAATATAAATAAATCACAGTTGCAGTAGGACAAGTCATCATCTACACATTTCGCTGAATCTTGCACGTAGCTTATTCTCATGTGCTTTACAAGAGGGGAAAAAAAAACAAAGGACAAATTCAAGATTCCCTGGTCCTGTCTGTTTGATGATAATTTTTTACTTATTCCAATTGTCTGCATGTAAGGATTCTTCCCCATCATATGCAGATTAAAAGGGGAGGGTCTCCCGGAACTTGTTAAATGATGCAATTTTTGGCTTCATCTCAATCACACTTGGTAAAAGACAAGGACTCTGCCCCTATATTTAGCTCTTCTTTAATCGCTCCAATTGAAGTAATTCTACAGCCATCGCTATCCATTTATGACTTTGCATTAGACCGACGTTGCTGATACCAAGCTCACATGGAATTTCAGCTTTTTTTAATCTTTACTGTTCTCACTTAACTCGAAAGAAACGACGGGGCGTGCATGTAAAAGACAAAAAAGGCGTTTCTAAATTATAGAGAACTATAATGTTATAAAATAATAATAAAGGACGCTAACAGAAAGTGAGCAAGAAAATTATAGGGCAGTGGCAATGGAAATGAAATTGGGATAACTAAATAAATAATATTGCAAGATTGATAACTTTATCTTTTTTTCTTTCCTTTTAACTCTCATTCTTCAATTATTATAGTCATTTATTTGTTTTGACAATTTTACGAACATTCTCATCCGTTATTTTCTTTATTATTTTTCAACTAATTAATCCGTTCCTAAATTCTAAATAAAGAAGAAAAAAATGAGAAAGAAAGAAGATCAAATTGAAAGTTGGAAAAGAAGTCTATTGATGAGGGAGAGACGGCCATTTCTCAAATTTGTTTTAATGCAAGCAAAGACAAGCGTCTTACATGCCCAAACATGCTTTACATATTCTACCATAATGCGAAAAAGTCACTAATTTCCTAACATTATATGTCTGACTAGGATTTGATTCCAATTTTAAATTTTCCCAAACCATCACCAAAATTCTTTGTTCCTGAGCAAAAAACCCCCAAAAAATAAATTCAATTATTTATGCCATAGGAACATTTAATCTAACTTAATCGATCAGCAGATAAATTGCAATGCTTTGAACAAGGACCAAAGGAGGCAGCGTAGAAGATAAGGTGATAATAATTGTAGAAAGTATAGAAGACAAAAAAGGGGACCATTTGTTGTTCCCCACATGTGTATATTACTAGATTAAATGTAAGAAGATTAGATAATCATCATCTGATCGGCGGCCAAATATATATTGGTAAACATTACACATTTTACATGCACTGCCCTGGAATCATACCGCCGGTAATCTCAGTAACGTCTCCGTCGTTGCTGCCACCCTCCGCTGCCATTAGACTAACAAGAAGATCAGCAAATGCTCCTATAATGAACTTATGCGTGCTTTTGGGATTCAATGCAAGGTAACACAAGAGAAGCTCGTGCAAGTAGTCCCAGTTAGCCTTGACGTCAATTAAGTCACGTGCCTCCACCATCTCCTGCATGGATCTCCTAAAATCCATGTATGGGTTTGGAGAGAAGGTTGGGACAGCTACACTATCTTTAACCATGGGAGGAGAGCTATGTTCGTTACTCTGTTGATCACAGCGGCCGTCGTTTGAAGATTGATTTGCGTTGTTGATGGGACTGGAACTACTGGCTAATAGGGTATCTGATGACTCCGGAGTAGTGGCGATTGATGATGGTGTTGATTCAATGATGGAGTTGGAGCTGCCTGGAGAAGTGAAAAAGAATCGCTGTGAAGCAAAAACCGTGGCAAAGTCGGGTTCGGAGTCGGAGTCAGATTCGGGCTCGGAGGAGAGGGAGGGCGAGTGGGTTAAAGATTTGGAGGTTGAGTAGTCAAAGGTGCTGTCATAGAGGGAGTTGTAGCTTTTGAAGAGGAGTGATGATGTGGTGGCGGAGGAGGGAAATGGACCGCCGTTATCATCTGGGGTTAGCGGGGAAGAGGACGAATGGGAAATACTTAATGGGAATTTGATCTTGGTGAAGCAGAGATTGAGGTTTTTTCCCTGGGTGCTTGGCATAATTTCCGACAAGTTGTGATGAGAAAGAGATGGAAACTGAAGTTCACACGGCTCCAACTTATTTTTATAAACCGTGTTCAAGAGAGAGAGAAGTCCACTAACGCTTAAAAGTTCCGGATAACGAAATCGGTCAATTACAAACGGCTGAGGAGGCTTTTGGCATTACAAATGTGGATTATATTTTCAGAATTTTAATTGAGTTGCTTTGATGTTTAGTATAAAATAGAATGTGATTTTTATTGAAAATAGAAGGAATGTGACTTTTCCATTGCTTTGAGAAAGGTTTTTCTTTTTAATTTTGAAATTTTCGCAAGATTCCTTATTCTATTTAAATTTTATTAATTAATAAAATAAAATAAAATAAAATACATAACTGTATTTTCAGAATTATATAAGACATCGAAAACAGTAAACTTATCTAAGGTAATACTTACCTTGCATTTTTCATGCGTGCAAATGACGAGTAATAACATTGGTTTACATGAATCTAAAAAAATAAAAAATTAAAAGTACTATTCTTTTACATTTATTTAACTCTAACATACGGTAAATAAAATTTATCTGATTTGATCATATCTCGTAATTCACATTGTGCTTGAGAGAACACATTTAAATTTGGATGCGAGTAATCACGGTTAGATAAATAATTTGTAGCTTGATTACCCTCATGATAAATATGCTAAATTTTGTAAGAAAATTGATTCAAACACCTCCTAATAAAAGCTAGTAAGTATCGTATATCATGAGACCCCCTACTCCCTTTTTGAATCATTTGAATCACTACCAATGCATCCATCTCAGTCCATACTTTAGAGATATTAAATTGCTAACATAAAATTAAGCCCTTGTGTAAGGCTAATAATTCTACCTTTAATGAATTATTGGATCCAAAATTTTCAGAAAAACAAAAAATAAGTGTACCTAAATGATCTCTTAATACACCTCCTCCAGTTGCATTCTGAGAATTATTTTTCGAACTACCATCCACATTTAATTTAAACTCGCTTATTAATGGTTTATGTGAACAAACTTTGAGAAAGTTAATAATTTTGTCTTTCTAATTTTGTCCTAGCCCTACCAGTCATGCTTATAATATATGTTTTTTAATTATTTGGATACATAATTATTACCACTACCAGTTAAGAGGAAATTGATTATAAAAATAAAATATTACTACCACTAATATTACTAAAAGCATTTGTTATATATATTTTTTAAAAAATAAAAACAAAAAATCATTAGCCAAAGAAGTCCAGAAACAAAAAAATAACACTCTTTGAAAACTTAAAAATTTACATTAAAAAATATAAATTTACTAAAGTTTATATATTCATCACAAAGATAATTAGGTAAATTAACACTACATTTTCATTGCTTCCAAACTAAATATTCTAATGTAATTTTTTAAAAATTTTAATTAGTACTTTCTCATGTATAACATGTTACAATATTATTTTCTTAGCGATTACTTTTCAATAATCACATTTTCCATAATTATATTTTCAGTAAAACACCAAACGTGTATCATCTTAATTTTGGTCATTTGCTATGTCTAACAAAAACTTTCGTTACTAATATGCTTTTAGGTAGGAACAAAATTTCAAAGAACAGGAAAACAAAGTGCAGTTAATGAAACCCTAACACTCATAAAAAAAATTAGTTTAATCATCTTTCTTTTTTCTTTCTTCAAAAGAGAGAAGAGTTTAACCAACTGATTTTGTTGTATCTGAAAATATTTAAAGTAGAAAATTAGATTCAACGGCAACTAGGCAGCTATAAAAAGACCGTAATGTCGTTTCAACCCAAATCGAAGTCCGTAAACTCAGTATTAAAGAAAGGAAAAACAAATCAAACTGCTTTTTCACTCTCAAATACAGCACGTCAATCACACGTTGGATTGCTTTTTATCCTACAGTACTACGTAGTACTAACTCGTGCTTTCTTCAGCCATTGTTGGCTGTTGATATGCACTCCGTTGAGGGCGCGTAAAGCTGAGTTTATTTTCTTTTTCCTTTATATAAATACTAAAATAAATAAATAAATAAATAAATTAAAAGCTAAATTTGTGCTTTACGTAACGTGCACATGCAAACGATGGTGGGAGCATCGACAGAGGCATTTTTGTGATTCTGTGCATCACTTTAAAGAAAGAAAATGAAAGTATTTAGTAATTATTTAATTTCACGAAACATTAATACGTTCCTGTATGGGAGTGGTCATCATCGGAGCACTGTCCTCTGATTAGCACATAAGAAAGTGATGGATCAAATGGCTATGATTATCTTATCACTTTGTACAAGATTTCTCCCACAAGACCTGTCATGTTTTGGGTCCCACGACTTGCATTGTTGAGTGTTGCGGTAGGTCGCAGTCTAGGATGATTTTGGTAATTTTCCCAAGAGAAGCATTTATTTTTGGGATAATTATTACCATATAGTACCTGTAGATTTATACATCTCTCTCTCTGTCCCCACCAATCCTGCTAATTATAGATGCCAATTTCACTGTCACGCTTGATGAGTGAAACTTATAGCATATATCATTTGAGAAAATTGGGGACAAATTAAACAGGTTCATGTCATGTTGAAGTCCCACTTATTAAAACTATTTCTCGAGGGGCTTTCGGGGGCTAATTCATTGCAGATCTCTGGAAGAATGCTTGCTACGTACCTCGTTATTTTTTCCCATTAGATATTCGGTAATCTGGCCTCTCTAAGAGGAAGGGAGAGGTCAGGTAGGCAACAAGGATGGTCCAACCAAAGTTAAAACGACCTCAGCTAGCACATGGTGGGGAGCACCAAGGTCGACCTATCCAACTAACCTTTTGCTTCTTTTTGTGTCCAAGGACCCCAACCACCGTTCAGGTAACGGTAAGCATCATCCATTGTGATGCCAATATATATATATATATATATAATCTCCGCTTCTAATTCAGGTTGCCTACCCCTAGCCCCTAGGTCACGATCAAGAATACATCTACATAATTAGTAATTAATAAGCATAAAAGCTTATAAATGGTAGAACCCGAGGATTGATTTATGTGTATTGTTTCAATTGTAAGGCAAAGGTTTTGAACTTTAATTTATTTCAAATAGTATCCCACTTTATATGAGTTTTTAATATCTATGTAAGTTTGTTTCATTTGAATATACTTGTGATTTTACTGGTTAGAAGAAACGTCTGACTTTTGTGATACCTGAGCTTTTATCTATTTATTTTAACCACAATCACTTGCACCATATCTCTGGGAAAGCTAAAGCAGTGTGTTGCCTTGCTGTAGCATTCAGAGAAGGACATTGCAACAGTGTGGCCACTGTCCACTGCGAGATAAGAAAAGTTAGCACGAGAAATCAACGTCAGTTTGAGCAGATGACCACTATTTCTTTTTTGTAGTTGCCCGACATTTCAATGAAACTCAATAGTGCCTGCTCCATAGATTATACTAGCCAGTTATAGCCTCCTGTTCCTTCTAAGTTTACTCGCAGGGCTTCTTAATTATTTCATTTTAGGTGTTTGCTCGTTAGAGAAATCAAGGCATGAAAATAGACAGAAGTAATAACATTAATAATATATAAGAGAAGGAAAACTTAATTTGAATCAGTCAATCAAACTAGATCAACAATTTTCAAGTAAATCATTTTCACAAATCAAAATTGATCAGTATATTGGCAACTGATTAGAACACAACGATGTTGTTCATTTATTCAGTTAGAATTTGTCTCCCTCAAATATCTCACTTGCATATAGCTTGACACAGTCCACTTGAGAAATGATATAACCTTTTCCACTATCAGTAGTTTCAAAGCCACACCCACGCCTGATCACAATAACACGGTGGTGGAGGGGCCTTGTTCTCTTTGCTCCCTTAACTCAGCCAAACGTCAAGTGGTCAGTTCGAAATCATTTTTTCACGTACCATGCAAGAAACACAACATGACTAATCATTGACCTATAAAGAAATGCAGGGAAAACCTTCTTTCTCATGTGTGTGATACAGGTATTAGGTAACAACTATAAGGAAGCCCGAGAAGATTATCTGTGGCAGTGCCAATTCAGAAAGCATCCTCATCAGGTTCAGATCTTAGAGATGAGCTGTAGGAATTGTCCTGGTTGGGGATCTCTGCCCATAAGCCAGCCAAACGTGTTTAGTCAGTGAAACTTCCCCGCCTGTTCTGTGCTGCAACCAGTCAGGTTCTGCAAAATTATTGGATATACTAGTATATTTTATCAAATCAAGTTTATGACACATTAATTATTTGCGCTTTGTCCATGCCTGGTTCGTTAATGGGATGGGCGCTGTTTTGATTCCCAATGGGAGATTGCACGCACTTACAAAAATGGGGAGAACCAAAAAAAAAAAAGAAAGAAAGAAAGTTGAAATTTGGCAAATCTTGATGGTTCTGGAAAGATGAGTACTAGTTGAAAAATCTTAAAAATTGAACCGAATCCTCATCAAACAACGTGATTTGTCGCTTTCCCTACAAGAACGAGGCTGATCTATGTGTCTTTTTACTGATGTAACGGGGACCGTAACAACGTACCGTTTTGGCCTGTGATATATAATATCAACCCTAAATCACTTTCTTACCTTTTCCATGTTCCACGTACACATCATGCCAGAGACTTATCACCTCACCAAACAATTTCATGGACTTTTTTCTTTTCTTTTTTTATGTTTTCGGAATTTTCCATAAATATTCGAGTGCAGCACTGCGAAATGGGAATGAGGAGTTACATAATACTCCTGAATTTGACCGCCCATGATAGGAGCTAAAGGTGAATCTTATGATCTGCTTCAAGAATGAATAGTTAAATTTACCTGCTCAGTACTCATTACCATCTGTTTCTAACAAATATTTTGCATTTTCATGAAGACCTTACTCAATGTATAAATAATAGGCACTGGGCAGTGATTACAAATTATTTACACTTCACAATGTGCTAAATGCAAAATCAGATTAGGGGTTTAAGACAAGATTCGATGGAAACCAACCAAAATTTGACCTTTTTTATTTGAATAGAGGTGTACTACTATTCGGGAAGATCGTCTTCCTTATAGAGGAAACACAAGCAAATTGAAGTCATTGGGCAAGTTAACAAAATTATTTCTGATTAAATGATCAACCAAGCATTTACAAGGAAAAACAAAAAATTAATGTCACTCTTTAATCTCTTATTATTGACGTCACGCAGCACGCATACGATACAGAGAAGTACTTGAACAGGCCCCATAATGAAGACTTATCGGGCCTTAAGTCCAGAATTGCTAAATGACCTCTATTTGGGACCAACCTTTTTTTGGCCTTTACATTTTCCATGTAAAGTCTTTTTCTTGGGCCAACCCAATTCAGTTCTCGACCTGGCAAGACATCAACGTCAAACCACTGGAACGTTCTTTATTGTCTTTGATAGGACCACTTCATTTCCGGTGACCAATTACCCCCTTAACATTTTTACATCAGGGCAACAAATTTCTTTTCGAAAATAAAATTGAAAATTCAAAGATAAATAACAATTTTATTTATCAAATGCAGAATTAAAAATTCTGAAAATTCTTTAAAATAAAAAAAATACTGGAATAAAATTAATCTCAAACTTTCGATTTCGTTCATAAAAATTTCTTACTCCTTCAAAACTTGAGGTTTAAACTTTTTGAGGAGTTTTGAATTTTCAGTCTTTCTCTTTCGCATATGTCCCAATGACTTTATGCAATTTATTTTTTATAAGCAAGTTAGAATATTTAGTTCATATTTTTATATTTTAGGTAAAAAAAAGATAATACTTCAATCACTACAAAAAAAACAGCATTTTTTCAACGAAATTTTTTGTTGAAAAAAGGATGATTTTCGTTAGAAATACATTTTTTCAATGGATTTCTAACGGAAAAATTCGTTAAAAATTTTATCTGTAAAAGCCTCATCGCTAATACTTTCCGTTGAAAATCAGTTAAAAATTTTCAACGAAAAATTCGGTTGAAAAAATGTGATTTTTGTAGGATACCTCATTGGAATTCCATTGGAAATTTCGTTGGAAATGAATTTTCAACGAAAATTAATTTAGTAAATTTTAATTGCATATCCTTCTACTATTGCTTTTCCAAAAAAAATTACCAATTTCCATGTCGATAATAAAATATCTATTCACATCCACATTTGACTTTCAATATATATAAAAGAAACACACATTAAAAACCGAGATTCGAAGTCAAATTCGTACAATTCAAAATTACCCTAACACATAATATCTAAAAAAATTCAACACATATGAATATAAAGCTAAAATTGTTATTAAACAGCTATACTAAAAAATATCAAAGTGTAGCAGTGAAACATAGACATCATATCATAAAATGTGATCTTACTTGTCAAGATGTTAACTTGAAGGTCTCGCATTTCCTTATTTTGAAAGTGCATTAGTCATGATCATGGTTTCCATACGTGCCTTAAATTCACTCATGCTTTCTGTCATTGCATTCTTAATTTCTTCACGTATTTCATCACGTATCTTATCTAAGTTTTTTGAAAGATTTTTCACTTTTTCTTCCAATGCAATTGCGAGACTGGTAGCGTTTGAGTTGATAGCGCCACATGCAGACTCAGATGTTGTTACATTGCTATGTGTTCCAGTAAGTAAAGCTGTAACAGGCACCCGAGTACCAAACCCATACACGTGAGTGCGTGTAGTCTCAATCCCTCCAATTGCTTCAATCCAAGCATTCGGATCGAATTCTGGTTGAGAAGATAAATTCTCACCATACTTCTGCGATAGTACAGAATTATACATTTTCTACATAAAAAATTAAATAAGATTAGCATTCAACTAGGGTTGTCAAATTTAATGTCAAAATTAATCAATTTTGTACCTACACTCGTAGACTTGGACTTGTTATCTATAAAATCACCATGACCCCCTAAACGCTTATGAGTGTGGTTAAACACTTTCAAAAAGCTAACATCTCGTTTCATTTCAATTGCCTGCATTTATTTACAACTATATACACTCAATCATAATCGATATATATAAATAACATGTAATGAAAAACCAAAATCAAACTACTAAACATACTATTTAAATTTAGTTTGAAAGAAAACCTTACATATAAATGCCTACCATCATTAATCACTTTCAAAATAAGCAAACTCATGTTCTTTATTATTATCACTATCATCACTAAAAGCTTCACAAGTGTCGTCTTCAAGTTCATCTTCTTCTTCATGGTCATCTTCATTTTCATCTCCTTCCATGTCATTTTCTTCATCTTCATCTCTTTGCATGTCATCTTCTTCATCCTCAATCAAGAGATTAACCTCTTCATAATTACCACTTGCTAAAACTGTAAAGTTATCAAGTTCTTCCGATGGAATACCATTAATTGAAATAGACACATGTTGTTGGTATACTTCTTCATTCAAATCAATTTCATTTTCTCTATCTCTACTACTAGGAATGTGAAATCTACTCTTAACTTTTGTTTTAAATACTGCCCACTAATCATGTCAATCTCTTTTCCTTGATGGATAACTACTATAATAAACTTGATGAGCTTGTGCAGCTAAAACAAATGGTTCATTACTGGCAAGTATTGAATTGTATTTAATATCAACAAGACCATGCAAAGGATCTACCTTAATACCTTTTTCATTGTCAAACCAATGACACTTAAATAGCACAACTTTATTTTCGATACCAAAATACTCCAACTCGATTATATCCACTAAAATACCATAAAAGTCATGCTCATAATCATTGTAAAAACTCCATTTTATGCAACCCCACTATTCATTGTCTTACGATTTTGGTCGTAATCTAAGGTGTGAAACTTGAAACTATTTACAAAGTATTCTTTGTAACACCTTATCATACGTCTTGGACCATGAGAGATTTCAAGTATACGTGGGTCAATTTCATCCATACGTGTTGCAACCTACGAACATGACACACAAGATCAAAAATTAATAATTACATAATTAATGCCTCAATGTTATTAAAAGTTCACTTTTAATTTATATAAACTTACATAATTTTTAAACCATTTAACGAATCTTGCATCACATACTTTCTCCAATTCATCTTCCGATATATGCATAACATCTCCCTTGATCATTTCATCAAACATCCTATCATCATATCCATAATTTAGTGATTAAATTCATTCTTATGATCAATCATTTGAGTTTATGGTTGAATGATACTTACTTTATATATGGGAGCATCTCTTCACAATTCATTAAAACATATAGCTCAGCAGCATAAAACTCATCCTCATCTAAAAATCGAGATTTATCTAATGGACCAAAAGCTCACCCAAGATGAGTGAAAATTGAAAGACGACCCTGAGAGTCCATGTCTCCCCCATCATCATTACGTGGCACTCTATTTAATCTTGTTTGCACTGCAAGTTCAAAATATCATGAGCAAAACGAGGATATTTCCTTGATAATATAAGCCTCACATATAGATCCTTCGACAAAGGCTCGATTTTTTACTTTCTTCTTCAAATGTTGTAAAAACCTAAATATCACAATATGAATCAAACTTATAAAGTACCTTAAACTATGCTAATAAACTATTTGAAAATAAATAACAATTATAGTACCTCTCAAATGGATACATCCATCGATACTAGACGGGTCCACCAACCTTTGCCTCGTAAGGTAAATGAATCGGCATATGCTCCATAGAGTCAAAGAAACCGGGAGGAAAGATCTTGTCACGACCTAAATCCCAAGCCATGACCAGCGCTTGAACTCAATGGACATAGCCCACTAAGCCCAAGCAAGCCTATCTATGTGACTCTATTCATCGATTTCATCATTCGTTCTTACAACCGTATTTCGTAATTCTTATCAACGAGCATTTCAATACTTTTCTATCGAAACCATATATTCACATTTATATGATTCAAAATAATGTCATCCGTGCCATCTCGTAGTGGCAACATTAATCAACATAAACATCTATTGCTTAAGATATATATATGTCTTAACAATTTACATCAGGGTATGTATGTTCAATGAAAATGACTCTAGACTTCCCGCAGAGTGACCATAATGAAGGTGCAACAATTGAATGCCATTGATACCTACCAAAAGATGGATGTACGTGGACACCTCAATCTATGTCTCAATTGCCTCCTGATCTGAAAACATGAATTTGAAAAAGGTGAGTATAAACTCAATGAGTGAACATAAGAAGGGAACAAGCAATCGATAAGGAAAACTTGGCAATCGTGATGCATTTGTTTCAAAAACAATGCAATTGATTTAATTTCTTACTAAAAACCCCTCATTTCAAACTTTGATTAATAACCTCATAGTGTTACAAAAACTCATGATCAATCCATGAAGTTAAATGGGTGAAAAACATGTCAAAATCCAGCAAGGTAGCAAGCATGACAGCAAGTTTCTTGCTGTAGCGAGAAACAATCTCAATTTGCATATGTTTTGGTTTTTCAAACATATCTTCCACTACAGAAATCTAGTTGACATTATTTTAGACCATTAGAAAGCTAAGAGGCTGGGCTACAACTTTTATGTTTACCACTTTTTCCAATTTTAATTGGAAGGTGGTCAAAATCTTTGTGAAAATGAAAGTACTACACTAGAACCTGAGAGTTTCTCGCTGCAGCGAGATTCATTTTCGCTGTAGCGAGAATCTCCAAAAAATTTCTCGCTACAGCAAGAATCAGGCTAGTGTAACCCCCATCCAACTTGAGAGTTTCTCGCTGCAGCGAGAAACAGAGCAATTTTGTTAAAAAGGGTCTTGTTACATCAAAAGTCATTTTCTTGCTAAAATGAAAAGCAATTTGGGAGCAATTAACAATGCCAAAATACAACACAATCACAAATATTTTCATAAACTTTCTATGACATATATATATATATACATTATCATGCATACCATCCCACCACACTCCACTCATGTGCACTCCCTACTCGTACATAGCTGGGTCATCATCAACTCATGTGCACTCCCACATGCACATAGTTGGGTCATCATTATCACACAAAAAGGAACATCCAATGCATAATATACATATCAACATAATATAGGAGCACTTGGATTCATCCTTTTACACATTTTACGTTTTCATAACATCAAAACCTTTTATCAAAGGCTTGTTCCCTAGCACACATTTTTAAAGAAAGGTTAGATAAAATCATTCAAATATTTCGTCCAAATACATTTACATTTCCCAAAGAATTTTGAAATGCAAGTTCACTCACTAGTCTTTATTGATGTTTTGGTGGGCTCTAACTTCGACTAAGATTTCGAATGGAGGTGTAGGGTTTCGTTGGAACCTATCATACACAACAACATCACCATCAACCCAACTTACCATTAATACTATTCCAAAGTTATTTTCTAAATTGAGTTCTACTAGTCATTCCTAACTAGCTTCCAACTACCATTAAATGGCTATTATTTGCACTACTCTAGTCACGTTAAAAATGATTAAACAATCTCAACAATAAAACACTTACAAATCAAATTACTAGACTTTATCAACAACTAAAAATCAATTCTAATTCACTACTCACCTTGGTAGCTTGGTAATTGAAATTCTTTCAAAAAAATTTCAAACTATTATAGAAGCTCTCTCTTTCTCTCTCTAAAACACCTAGCTAGTGAGAGAAAGTATGAAAGTAAGACTTTTCAAGGGTTTTAAAGTGAGAAAGTGAAAGAGCACAAAAGGTTATATGAAAGGGTGCATAAAAACATGAAAATTGGAGCTAGCTTGAGAGAAGTTATGGAGGTTTCAAAACAAGCTTCCATGGAGGATGAAAGCAACGTGAGATAGGAGGAATAAGAAGAAGAAGCTGCTGGAACAAATGATATTTATAGCTAAAGCTTATCCAATCTCTTCTTAAATTATGAAAATGCCCTTAACAAGTGGGCTTGTCCTCCTCCAATCCTTAGTGTAATATTTTTACTCTTTTGACAATGGGACATGGTCCATAATAGTTTAAAAATACTTGGGTTCATGAAAACTTAAAATTTTGACCCGAGATGGAAAAATGACCATTTTGCCCCTACCTTGGAAATCATCATTATTTCTATTTCCTTTGTCATTTTATCCTTATTTTCATCATTCATTTATGTCTTAGGCCTACTTAGGCCTTAATATTGTTTGCAAGCATACTTCTAGGGGCTCACTAAAGAAATGACAAAATTACCGCTAATCCTTGATATCGCGTCCACTTCTAGCTACGAGTCACCACATTTTGTTCCGAATGGGAGATCAAGAAGCGAATTCAAACATGACAATATTTCCTCACCGGATAATCGAGAAAATGGTAAGTCATGTTCAACTCTTTTTTTAATAAATTTGTCTTTCTGCCTTCTAAAAGGATGATTAGATCGCAAGAATTGTCTATGACAATCAAAGAAACAAGGTTTCCTACCATGATCCAATATGAAAGCCTTAGAATGTTCTATGCAATAGGGACATGATAATCATCCATGAGTACTTCACCCTGACAACATACCGTAAGTAAGGAAATCATTAATTGTCCATAATAATGCTGCTCTCATATGAAAATTTTGTTTCCTATATGCATCATACGTTACAACACCTTCAGTCCACAATACTTTTGTGAGACCTCAACCCCTATAGGCTTATAACGAGGCATAGGCCTAATAACTCGGGCTAGAGGTAGTTTCGTCATTTCCTTTAATAAGTTCCTAGAAAGAAGTTTTTTGATATTTAAGGTCTAAATAAGCATAAAGACCAAATAAATGATGTATAATGATGAAAACACAAAGAAAACTAGATGTGGCAATAATTTTCGCAATAGGGGCAAAATGGTCATTTTGCACCTCGAGTAAAACTTTTTAAGTTTTCGTAAACCCGAGTATATTTAGACCATTGTGGACTTGGCCTTAGTGTTAAAAAGGTAAAGATTTCATAGAGGATTGGAGAAGAACAAGCTAACTTGCTAAGGGCATTTTCATAATTTTTAAAAGAATTGGATAAGTTTGAGCTATAAATATCTTCTCCTTCTAGCAACTTCTTCAATTTCCAGTAGCCTTTTCTTCTTCCTCCTTTTATCTCATGTTTGTTTACCCCTTCATGGAAGCATGATATGAAAAATTCATAACTTTCTCTCTCTAGCTCTAAATTTCATGCTTTTGCCCACTCTTTCATACGATTTTTCATGCTCTTCCACTTTTACACCTTAAAACCCTCAAAAAGTCTTTGTTCAGCACTTTCTCTCACTAGTTAAAAGTTTTAGAGAGAGAAAAAAAGACTTACCATAGTAGCTTGGAAGCTATTGGAAAAGAATTCAACTACAAAAAAACCCTAAGGTTCCAACAAGGCCTCATATGTCCATTTGGAGTATTAGTTGAGGTTAGAGTCAAGCAAAAGAAACAATAAGACCGATTTGGAGGTAGTTGGGACCTAGATTGAGTTGCACACATATGCTCACTTTCTTGGTAGGTACTATGGTATCTTAGTAACCGCATCTTCACTGTGGTCACTCCGCAAGAAGTCAAGAGTCATTTTGTTTTATGAGTACGTTCATATGATGTAAAATAGTAAGATACATGTCTTAGATGAAATATGTATATTTTAACTGTTAATGCCACCATGAGTTGAAATGTTAACATCATTTTGGGTTTATATTAATGAAATTCTTGATTGCTATAGCCCATTATTAAAGTGATTATAAGTTGGAATTATGAAAGGTGACTTGAGAATAGTTGATGGGATGTTAAGCAAGATTACATAATAGGCTTGCTTGGGCTTGGTGGGCTATGCCTATTGGGCCCATGCGTCGGTCATGGCTCGAAAATTTGGGCTGTGACAAAAGTGGTATCAGAGCTTTAGGTTTAGTCGAGTTCTAGGGGTTCTCTTGTCAGTCAGCGAAGTTGTCGAAGTTAATGTAGAGTCTTGTCTATGATTTGTGACTACAACACAAGTTATAGACAAGAGGCTATATGAACTCTTATTCCTAACAACCTACCCTCATGCTACCATTATGTAAAGGTCATAAGTGGCGTCGTTGTCCGGGTTTGAGATGCCACTCGAGACACAAACCATTATTGGAAAGATTTTTAAGCAAATGCTCCTAATGAAAGGCCAATATAATGATATACTCCTCTGATTAAGGATGGAGGAAGGTGGAGCTGGACTGTTAAGTCCGTAATAGTTTATTCATTTGCTGGAATTATGATTTGAACTCATGGTTAAAAAAAAATTAAAATTAAAATTTTGGGGACTATGGATTGTATTTGAGGTCATTATAGGGAGGACGTACGATAATGATATTAAGAGCTGTATTTTGACTGGAATGAATAGTGATTGTTATGACTCACTTGAGGTTTATAAATTTAAGTATTGAGGAAAATGTAAACCAATGTTTATGTGCACGGTGGTAAGTGCACTATGTTAATTGAGCTTGACATGCCCCTATAGAAATTGTGTGAGCTTTTGAAATATTTTATAAGTGTATAAGTGTTGAATATGTGTATAGTAGCTTAAATGGAGTTGGTTTTGATTTCAACTAAGTGATTGCAAGATTCCAAGGCTTGGATTGAATTATTGTAGTTTATGGTTATAATTGCATGAATTAGCTCAAGGGAGAAAATCACGGATTATTATAATTGATATATGGTCATGAAGTAAAAGGCTAGTAAATGATCTACTCTAAGAATGAGCTTGAATTTTGCTATACTTAGTGTGGAGCCAAAGGATTAAAGGACTAGATATAGATTTAGTAGTTTGAAATTAAATGACATGGAAATGACAAATTTAGTCTAAGTGCTATATGGAGTTCTATATGAAGATCGATATATGAATTGCTTTGAAGGTCAATTTAAAAATATATTTGGCTCAATATGCAACCTATGATGTAAATGATTTGTCTTGAATGTGACTTCTCCAAAGGTGAGGGACTTAAAACATGTGGACTTTCGGATATGCTCTAAGAGGAAGTTTCTGCATCCTAAGCTTAAGAAATTTTGATCTTATGACTGCAAAGACAAGATACAAAAAATTATCTGAATTATTTATCTTATGGATGCAATTGGTTAAGAATTGATGAGTAAAGTCAAGATCTCAACACTAAGTGGTGTACAATTTGATATATCTGTATCTAAGAGTAAATTTGGAGATCATTGCTTAATCAATTTGCACTGAATGTTATGGTAAAGGTATGTGAATGCTAGTAGTGAAGTATGCCCAAAGTGAGATATGTTGAGACTAATGTTCCAATAGCAAACTTGTGATAGAAAGCTAGTTTTGCAAATTGTGGTTTTTATGATCATGAAATATATGGAGGTTACCAATATGTAAACATACACTCGAAGTTGTATATCTTGTGATTCACATTCATTATATGGAAGGAGATATTCCATAGAAGGATTTGGCCTAATTGGTGATTACATGCCTATAAGCTTGGCATGAGATTGAGAATGCCCTGGCATAAATGTGGAATGCATTGTGAAAGGTTGAAAAGCCACATGTACCTTGACAAGGTCAATAACATGAATGAGGGGAAAATATGAATGTTGATATGCTGAGCATAAATAGCTTAAGGATAATTAATGCAATTATACTAAGTTAGATGGTATGATCTGAACTAAGAACACAAACACTTTGGGAGATTTTAAAATAATGTCTAGTAGGGTCAGTGAGCTAAAGTGTTATCGGGCATACAATGAACGATTAAAATCAAAAGTGGCTTTAAAGATAAGCCTTTGATTGATTAAGTTCTCAATGGAACCCTATTAAAGGAAGTGTTTAAGTGTTTTAGAAGTATATGGAAAAGCATAAGAGAATATATTAGCTTGACTTGCTATAAGAGGTCAAAATTTGGATGGCCATGAGTGGCTTGTGAGTAACCCAACAATGTATAGGTAAATGTGCAAGGGAGCTATGATTGATAGATAAGGGTAGAACTTTAATGATGAGACTGTGTTCACTACTTTAGGCATTGAACAGTAAATTACGAACATGTATCCACCTTGTGAACACCCTGGTAAGATAAATTCGATAGATTTTTCACAATGAGAAAACATTAAAGTTCAAGGAGCTAATAGTTTTATAATGATGTTGATGTTCGTGACTGATATGTCACGTAGTACCAAGGTACGCTGCAAGTCTAAGAATGCTTGGGAATGTTGATTTGAGGTAACGACTACCTTGCCATTAGGTAGACCCGATACTAATACGATCTTGATACGCTTATGGAGGTAGAGCATACAATAGTAAAAAGTGCTTTCCCACAAGTTCCAATTTATTTTGAGTAACTATCAAGGTAAAGTTCCTGATAGGGATAGTGGAAGGTTAAATTATGCTTCAAATGTTTATAAAAGAAGGGTGACATGGTTTGATTAAATGATACTACCCTTGGTAAGGGAATAGAAATGCACTACGAAAATTGTAGAAATCTACTTAGAAAATAGATGATGATTTGAGAATTCAAGTACTCTTATACGAGTAAAGATTTGGTAATGGGACATGACCTAGAGATGGAATACTACAACATAAATTTTGACTAAGAAAATCGACTTATAAAACACGTGGTGTTTAGAGATAGTGCCAATTAGTGGTTAACTCTTGTATGACAATGGAATACTGGAATCAGCTTTGTGTATTCACCACAAATGAGGAGCATGATCTAACCAACCAAGAGAAAAAAAATGATTCTAAACTTGATTGTTGGTTATTTTGATTTTACAGATGGCTTATTGGGCTTGATATGCCTAAGGCTATTCGAAGTTAAAATTTTTGAAAAAATATATGCATGGATATATATGTTGCATATTGGTATAAAAGCTCATGCGAAGTTAGTTATAATTTGATTTGATGATGATATTCTGTCAATGGTTATAGTGCTAGATAATGATTAAGATAATTTATCGCTGATTTTGGCAGTGGACAAGTGGATTATAATTCTGTTAGCTTAAAAGTAAGTGTTTATACTTTTGGTATGAGTTTATCAAATTCTATTATATCATGATAAAACTTGGTGTTTTGATATATCATGATAAAACTTGGTGTTTTGATATAGCCTGAAAGGCTTGGTGTATGACCTAGCTTAACTGTGAGCTAGAAATTGTTAGGCTATTATGAAGTACACAAATAGAGAAGTATGACATAAATTTAATATCCTAAGGGGCAATGGAAAATGATGTATCAGTTTTGGTATAACTTCAATATATATAATTTTGAGATATAAAGATGTGGGGAAAAGTTTATAACTTATGCATAAAGGTGTGCATTTGGATTCGTATAATTAAAAGTGTAAAATCTATCTTGATTGATATAAAGCTCATGATTCAAAATGAATAATTATGGATTTAATTTTCTAAGGTAAAAGGGACTAAAAGAAGTTAATATCAAAAAGGCCTTAATAGGTGATTCTTAAATTTTAAAGTGCACTTAAAGAGAGACAAATGTTTAATTTGATCTTCAAATTGATAAACTAATGAGGCCATGAGATCTGATGTTTAGAGTAAATTTGAGAAATATCAAGTTAGATATGTTGTGGGTGATTGATGACGAACAAATTAGTTATGACATCGGAAATGTAGAAATAATTAGTAATCAAAATGAGACTTGGAAAAGAACTTTAAAAGGAAAATTTTGAGTAACTTTAATATTGAGAGGTTGAGTTATTGATTAAAGAGATTGATTAAGATTATAAAGGGGTATGTGAAATGTCATGATTTGTTGAAATGCCTTATGGTATAAGTTGAGATTTATCTAGTGAGCACTCGAGCATGAACGTATTGGAATTTGTTTTTGGGAAGATGGTTACTAATGGTTATCGGATTTGAATCAGCCGTGATGTTAAACATATATGAATAAATAAAGAGTGTTTGATCCTTATGTATTATGAAATGCTTGAATGGAATTTGTATGGAGGTATGTAAAACGGAATAGAGGTTGGTTGACCATTTAGACCCATAGTTAGTGGTGGAATAAATGCTTGAATGTTGGAAGGTTTGATAAAAGATCAAAGTAGAGGAATTGTGGATGGTTAAGTAAACATGCATGATTGATGATTTAAGGATGATTTGATTGAGGTGTGACCAGAATTAATAGCATATTTGAATTCTCTTCATAAGATAAAGAATGATATTGTTTTGATCCAACAAGAGTAGTACACATAATTATATATTATGACATCGTTGACTTTTCTATCAAGATTGGAAGTTGATACAATGCATAAACCAAGATTCTATGTTAAGAATGCTCGACGAGAGTGATGTGGCAGAACTTGAGAACTTTGATCATTCACTGTACTTCGATTTGAATTCGAGGAGGTAACATGGGAGGCCGAGGAGGAGATGCGGACAAAGTATCCCCACCTCTTTAATGCTTAGAGGTACATTACCTTATAGTTAAATTTAAATTCGGGGACCAAATTTTTATTAGTAGGGGAAAATGTGAGACCTCAACCCCTATAGGCTCATAACGAGGCATAAGCGTAATAACCTGGGTCAGGGGTAGTTTCTTCATTTCCTCTAATAAGTTCTCAGAAGGAAGTTTTATGATATTTAAGGTCTAAATGAGCATAAAGACCAAATAAATGATGTATAATGATGAAAACATGAAGAAAACTAGATGTGGCAATAATTTTCGTAACAGGGGTAAAATTTTTAAGTTTTCGTAAACTCGAGTATATTTAGACCATTATGGACTTGGCCTCAGTATCAAAAGAGTAAAAAGATTTCACAGAGGATTGGAGAAGAACAAGCTAACTTGCTAAGGGCATTTTCGTAATTTTTAAGGGAATTGGATAAGTTTGAGCTATAAATATCTTCTCCTTCCAGCAGCTTCTTCAATTTTCAGCAGCTTCTTATTCTTCATCCTTCTATCTCACGTTTGTTTCCTTCTCCATGGAAGCATGGTATGAAAACTTCATAACTTTCTCTCTAGCTCCAAATTTCATGCTTTTGCCCACTCTTTCATACGATTTTTCATGCTCTTCCACTTTTACACCTTAAAACCCTCAAAAAGTCTTTGTTCAGCACTTTCTCTCACTAGTTGAAAGTTTTAGAAAGAGAAAGAAAGACTTGTCATACTAGCTTGGAAGCTATTGGAAGAGAATTCAACTACAAAGAAACCCTAAGGTTCCAACAAGGCCTCACATGTCTATTTGGAGTATTAGTTGAGGTTAGAGTCAAGTAAAAAAAAACAACAAGACCGATTTGGAGGCAGTTGGGACCTAGATTGAGTTGCACACATATACTCGATTTCTTGATAGGTACTATGGCATCTTAGTAGCTGCATCTTCACTATGGTCACTCCGCTGGAAGTCAAGAGTTATTTTATTTTATGAGTACGTTCATGTGATGTAAAATACTAAGATACGTGTCTTAGACGAAATATGTATATTTTAACTGTTAATGCCACCATGAGTTGAAATGTTAACATCATTTTGGGTTTATATTAATGAAATTCTTGATTGCTATAACCCATTATTAAAGTGATTATAAGTTGAAATTATGAAAGGTGACTTGAGAATAGTTGATGAGATGTTAAGCAAGATTACATAATAGGCTTGCTTGGGCTTGGTGGGCTATGCCCATTAGGCCCATGCGCCGGTCATGGCCCGGGAATTTGGGCTGTGACAACTTTCAACTCATATATCAAAGGCTTCAAGAAAACATATATGTTTTGACTTGGATTTTTCTTTCCCGAAATAACCATATTAAGAAATATATATTATTGTTTCATACACATTCGTGGGGGTAAATTGTACACACATAGCATTATTGGCCAAATAGAATAAGGTTTTGCAGTCGGTCTAAAAGGATTGAAACCGTCAGCACATAACCCTAGTCTGACATTTTGAGGTTCCATTGCAAATAACTCATGAGTGCGGTTGAAGTGTTGCCAAGCCTCACCATCAACAGGGTGTTTGAAGACTCCATCATCACTTTGGTTTTACGCATGCCACGTCATATATTCAGTAGTTTTGCATAACATATAAAGCCTTTGAAGCCTGGGTATAAGTGGTAAGTAACGCAAAATCTGTAAGGTATTTTCTTCTGCCTGTTCACACTTGATTTCCTTAGTTTATATTGATGATACTCACATATCATACAATGTCAAAATTAACAGTTTCCATCCAAAATAACATGCAATTGTTTTTGCAAGCATGAGTTTTGATATATCCCAATCCAAGTTTTGCTACCTTTTTTTTCATTCTATAAGTAGATAAAGTTTCAAATGAAGGTAACATATTTTTTATTATCTCCAATAGTCTATCAAAACATGATTCACTCAAATTGTACTCTGACTTAACATTTAAAAATTGCGACACAGCTAAAAGCGTTGTGTGCTTTATGCAACCTGACCACAAAGGTTCCTCTGCATTACTTAACAAAGAGTAAAAGATAGATGCATTTGGATTTGGATCTTCTTCCACAAACCTTGACTCATTTTCACAACCATAATTGAAAGCAACTTCAGGACCCATAACATCCCTAACCATTTTACTATATGGATTTTCTATTTCTTCATCATATATAAGTTCTCCATATTACTCATGTTCCTCATTACTAGCATACGGTTTAACTCTATCTCTACTTCTTGATGATTGTCCAACATCATATTCCCCATGTAAACTCCAAATTGTGTAAGCACCAATAAAACCTCTATTAAGGATGTGCTCTGTCACCTTATCCTCACATAGAAACTTTTTGTTACTACATCGAGAGCAAGGGCATCTAATTTTATTATCCCACATAAATGTAGTGTTAGAACGTGCAAAATGAATGAATTCATTAACTCCATTTACAAATTCATCTCTAATGAATCCATCAGAAGTTAAGCGACGGTACATCCAAGATCGATCTCTCGTCATTTTGTAATCTTAAGTGTCATAAAATATAACAGTCAAGAGTAATTTCCACCGTTGTTTACAATAAAATTTGTTAACAACTACATTCCAATATGCAAAACTAAGTTAAACAATTTAAATATAATAAGAAAAAAATAATAACATATGAGGATAGTAAAAATGATTCCATACAAAAAAAAATATAAAAACAGGATGGTATATAAGTGTAACTTTATAAACGAGTGGATAGATTCATATTCACAAGCTTTTCTATGTATTAATGAGTATAAAATCCATTACAACCAAGTGACTGAGAAATGGGCAAAACTTTTTTGCTTTGCCTTTTGGATAACCATTATCACTATGAATTGGACCCTAAGTTTGGATTAGTTTTTTATGATTAAAAAATTAAATAATTACGTAGGAAAGGAATTACTATTTTTTAAAAGTAAGGACTTTTGATATTTTTATTATTTAATATGAAAAAAATGTTATATACAAAAGGAAATAGTATTTCATACACTATGTAATCTTACGAAAAAAAAATTATGCTTTGATAGATTACACTATGTAATATTATGAAATAGTATTTCAAAGGGAATGTACAAGGGTGAGGAAAATTCTGAGGAACTCAGAGAAAGGAGGAGGGCTTTTATAAAGGGGATAAAGAGCTTTGATTGAATAAATAAATAATTAAATGGGCGTCCACTCTTCCCCTTGAATCTTGCTCTTTATGGGTCTCAGCAGTCCGTTATATGTTCATACTCCACATCTAATTTCTTTTTCTTTTTAATGAAGAATTTACATCATTGTATAATAAACTATGTTCTACTAATTGGGATCTATTAATCATATTCATTACATTAATTAATTACAAGCCAATTATTGATGACTTCTTTACTTTTAATATAACCAAATCTTGTATATTATTTTTTAGGTATCAAAAATAAAATTCTTGTACCATATACTCAATATTTATTAGACAAGAGATTTGATCCGCCTCATCTAAGTCATTATATTTATGTATATCTTTTATATAATTTTCCTTTATTTTCTTTCTTGATTCATATATATATAATTTTTGATAAAAAAATACACACATTTATCATTGAATCAAATACTCATATGTTAAAATATATATTTTGTATATGATCGATATAATAAAATTTAATTGACTCAAGTCTTTTTTTTATAATTGTAATAATATCAAAGCAAATTAATTTCTCATCTAATAATATTGCATAGTGTATTACATAGTGTAATCTTATGAGGTAGAGGTTTGTTAATTTGCTTTTTATAATTGTAATCTTATGTAATTTAATAATAGTATTTCATACACTATGTTAATTTCTCATACACTATGTAATCTTATGAGGCAGAGGTTTGTTGATTAGTTGAAGAAGCAAGTCTTCATCTTTAGAGTTTTGATGGCGATGGGTCATGACAATGACACCTCTTTTGTTATATGTCAAAGGTTGCAAGTTACAAGTCACAGCTATTTAGGGAACTAAGGAGAAAGGCCAAAAAGGTACTAGAAATTGGCATTGGCATAGGCCCTAATCTTGAGTACTATGCTGATAATAGTGAGGTCCAAGTATTTGGTGTGGATCTTAACAGGAAGATGGAGAAGTATGCTCGGGCAGTAGTAGTAGCTGTTGGTTTACCATTGAAGAATTTTCATTTCATAGAAGTTGTATGTATATGTTCCCTGTGTGACTTGTTACTGAAATTTGTGTTTACCATTTTCCTATATTTGCTGCCTAGGATAATTGAAAAACAAATCCAATTTCTAAAGCAGGTATAATCAAAGGCAGCAGTAACAAGAAATCAAATACAGCAGTAACATAATTTTGGATCAATATTCTACAGAGATCGAGAGGGAGTTCATTTTTTTCTATCCTATTTCTTTTTCATGGATCGATGACCCTGAATAAAGGGAGTTTTTCTTTTTTTCTTGTTAGCTGTTAGCAAGCGTGGGCTGCAATATCTCCTGTAGCGATAAGGAAGCTAGATTCAAGTCGTTTTTCTTTTCATTTTCTGAATTCGAAGATGTCGATTATAAACAGTGCAAAAAAAAAAAATCCAGAAGCAGCCTTAAGCACTCAAGCCATTGCATTTACCAAGTTTCAAGTGCTACGAAAAATCCCATAAAAAGTGCAATAACAACTCACCAAAGATCCGGTCCAAGATTTGTAGTAAATAGGCTCGACAACAAGACTCTACCCTCGGCAAAACAAGAACTCTATGCTCGGCAAATAGGCTCAGCAGCAAGATCCGGTCCAAGAACTCACCAGAAAAAGTGAGCAACGCATGGAGATCGGCAGCAACAAGACTCTACGCTTGGCAAAACAACAAGAACCCAAGCAGAGAGATTTCGCAGCAACAAGCCTCTACTCTCCGCACAAGGAAGGAGATTTAGGGAAAGTGAGCACCACACGGAGATCGGCAGCAAGAACCCTCTATTGTCGGCAGAAAAAAGGGAAGACAGGTTGAGAGATTTGGGGAAAGTGACTGACGCGGTGGCTATAGATTTTCATTTGAGTTATATGGCAGTTTGAATTCGTTTGAAATTAAGTTGGGGAGTTTTAAAATCAGTTTGGATGGGTGGTAGACTTGGTTAAAGTTTAACTCATTTTTCATTTGGGCAAAAGTTCAAGTCACCCTAGTAGCACAAACTTAAATATTTTGAATTTTATTAATAAATTAATGTTTTAAAATTACTCAATATAAAACATAATGGTATATTACTAAATTTATTATATATATTAATGACACAAATATTATGTAATATAATTTGATATATATTACAAAATTTGTATAATTGTTTATCAATATAATTTTATAAAAAGTATGATAATAACTAATAAAACTAATAATTGTAATCCTACAAATAAAATTACTATAAGCTTACATATAAAACATATTAATATATATGTATGTAGGATATTTAAATATCTCATATACATACATATATATATTAACTTATAAAGTTATATCAATTAAAAAATATAACTTGTAATTTCATATTAATACAATAAGTTTCTTTTTTTTGTTAATAATGCAGGTTTATATATATAGTCTAATATAGCTATGATTCTAATTTGTATACATAGATATAATAAACTAATATATTTTAAATATGTTAAATTAATAAGTTCATTATATATCTATCTTCTCAATTTATATATATTAACTAATTAATATTAAAACATACCTAAAGTATTAGTATTTTTTTAAAATTTCTTATTATATCGTATCATGTGTTTTTTTAAAATTTAAAAATTTATTTTGTTCTTTTTATCAATTTTTTAATGTTATACAATTAATGAATTTGGAATTATTAATTTATAATTTATGATTCAATAAAGTTTTAAAAATGTATAAAAATAAGCAAAAGAAAACATAATTAAACTTTTAAATATTATAAACTTCACATATTAATATATTTCCTTTTATTAATATCTATTTTTCGTAAAGGATTAATAAAATTTATAAAAAGTTTAACATATTTGAAGCATAAAAATTGAAAAAAATACTATTACCAACGGAATTTTCCATTGGAAACTTTCGCGGGTTTTCAAATTGTTTGGGTTCTTTAACTTTTCAACAGATCTCCAACAGAAAATTTTCCGTTAGAAAATTTCGTTGAAAATTCGGTTGGAAAATTTGGTGAGAGAAATTTTTTTTGGCACTAAAACATTTTTCAACGGATTTCCAACGGAAATATTCCGTTGGAAATCCGTCAGCAAAAATAATAAAAATTTTTGTTATATATTCCAACAGAATTTTTCTGTTGCAAAAACCTACTTTCTTGTTGTGAATATCTCTTGAAGATGAAGTTTATATCTCTCTTCAATGTACTTCATTTTTTCATCTTAATAAAAAAATTTCAATTTTTCATCTTAATAAAATTTTAACAAAATAACTGACCTTGAGAGATCTTTGAGTTTTAAAAAAATCTCCAATAACAAAACATCGTATTTCATTTATAATTAATTATATAACTAACTTAAACTATATCATTGAATCTGTTTAAATAATGTTATCAATCCGCGGTACATAATTCCTTCTGTATTTAATTCATGATTTGATTCATTTTATATACGTGATACCTTGTAATTGAAAAAAAAATTTCTTTTTTTTTTTAGAATAAAGACGGACAATCCATCTTAATGAAGATAGATGAGCATTTATCACTGAACAAGCGGATCAAAGAGAGACAGAATTAGTATTCCAAAAGCAACATTTTGCTCTTGCAACATGTCACATGGTTGCTACGATAAGAGTAGTACTACACAAAGCCACAACTTAAATCTTGTAAAACAAAACGAAACTTTCTTTCAGAAAACAAGAAGTAAACTAAGTACGTAGTAATGTCCAAAGATTTAAATTGTTGAATTTTGATTACGTCCAGCTGCAGCAGCCATGGCTGCCCCCACGCCACCAGGCGTGGTAGTCATGTCAAGATTATTTCTCATTTCCGCAGCTACAAACCTGTCAGCATCTTCACGAGTCACAAGCTTATCCCTAGGCAACATCATAGTAGCATCCTGCCCAATAGTTGAAATTTTGTTAGAAGGAAAATCGCATTTCATTCCAGTAGAAATTGCCTTTTAATTTGTAAATAAAAACCAATAGGAAATTCCGTATAAAATTATTATTGATAAAACGTCCAAGAGGGTGGTTTGATCTTCAAACCGCATGGTTTGAGAATTGTGACTGGCTGCAGACTAGGCTTCGAAGGCGATACCGCCTGGGAGTATCTCGGTCCTGTGAGTGGCTCTCATTTTAGCAGCTTGAATTATAGCCGCATCACTCTGGTCAACTGGTTTAAACATGTTGACTCTAAAAGAGCAGTTTGAGATAAGATTAAAAAGGTCATGTAAAGGTCGTTTTGAGTTTGGTTGCAAGGACAAGGTATGCAAGTTCAGTGTGTGTGTAATGCAGTTACCTGAAAGAGAATATTGACAAGTTCGGACATTTCACAAAGTACACACGTGTATTGTCGATGGTTTGCAAGGGTGATTTTGAACCGCAAGTACGAAGATAATTGGTGAACTTATGTCACACAAGCTTCAGGCTAATGGAGTAGCATTGAAACCTAAGGACATAATTGGTGAGATGAGAGTTTAGTGGGGGTTGGAATGCTTGTATGGTAAGGCCTGGCAAGCGAAGGAGTATGCGAAAAGGCTTATTTTTGGTCCCCCGGAGGAGTCATTTCAACTACTACCCTCGTATTTTTATATATTAGAATGAGAAAATCCCGACACAGTCACTGCAGTGGCTACTGATGAGGCACAAAGATTCAAATATTGTTTCTGGTCATACGGGGCTTGTATCCGGGGGTTAGGGATGTAATGCGTTCTACTGTTGCAATTGATGTGACACATCTGAAAGGCAAGTTTAAGGGTGTTCTGTTTGTAGCTGTATGCAAAGATGCGAACGAGTGCGTTTATCCAGTTGACATAATTGGTGAAATAAAGGTTCAGTGGGGATTAGAATGCTTGTATGGTAAGGCTTGGCATGCGAATAAGTATGCGGAAAGACTTGTTTTTGGTCCCCCAGAGGAGTTATTGCAACTACAGCTCTCATATTTTTATATGTTGGAACGAGAAAATCTCGATACAATCACTGCAGTGGCTACTAATGAGGCACAAAGATTCAAATTGTCAAGCCCAGCTCTACAATATGTTTATTATGCCATTCTTACATAAGAATGCATGTTTGCTTACTTAGGTACCTCAAAAATCGTTAAAGGACGATAATATACCAAATGGTACAATTAAGTTCAATTAAGCCACGAACTAGTCCAATTAGAGATTTTAAGATGAAATTGAGAATTTTA
The DNA here is from genome assembly GCF_000208745.1 of Theobroma cacao. Classification (NCBI taxonomy): domain Eukaryota; kingdom Viridiplantae; phylum Streptophyta; class Magnoliopsida; order Malvales; family Malvaceae; genus Theobroma; species Theobroma cacao. Next base: position 29,489,199 of record NC_030850.1, on the reverse strand, counting down.
AAACCTCAGAATGACTTAAAATGGTGATTCGGAGTTCGAGGACTAATTTGAAGTCAAATTGAAATTTTCATGATCCATGGGCAAAATGGTCATTTTGCCACCCGAGGTTAAGATGTGAGTGTTGGATGAAATTTTTGACTAAGATTGATCATTTGGAGTATAATTTGAGTTTAAGAAGTGAAAAATTTTAATTTCAGTATTTTTTCGAGCATAAGGGAAAAATAGACATTTTACCATCCCAAGGGCAAAATTGTAATTTTGCACCACCCAACACTTGTCCAGCACATGGATTTTATCCATTATTATCATGGATAATTGAAGAATTTTATGTGGTGAAGAAAGAAAGCTTAATAGTTAAGAATTTAAAAATAGACCAATAGTAAGGTGACAAGTGTCAAGCTTTTATTTCTTTATTATTTTCCTTATAAATTAGCACAAAACCAGCCCATTCCTCTTCATTATGGCAGGCCAAAGCAAGAACAAAGGAAGAAAAGAAAGAACAAAAACCCTAGAGTGAAAATTCAAGAGAAAATTGGTGGATTTCAAGTAATCAAGCAATCAAAGGTAAAATTTCTTGATTCTGACTTGTGATCTACCTTTCCCATACATTCTTTTGCATTTTCCATGGTTGAATCACATGATTTCATGATGGGTCTCTTGCTGGCCGAACACTTAGAGAGAGATTTTGATGGTTGTTTTGGTTAGATTTTAAGATATTCTAGTGTTTTTAGTTGATTAGTGATGTGTAGCATGAAAATCAAGCTTGAAAAATTATATTGTTAGTGAACCCTCCATGGCCGAATTTTCCAAGAGAAAATGTGAGGATGATTTTTCCATATTTCAAGTTATTTAATTTGTGTTTGATGATTTGGAGTATTGAGAGAAAAATGGAATTATTTGGAGTTGAATTGGACGTATTGGCCAATTAATCGGATGATAGATCGAATTAGGCCAATACCATTTTATTTCGGTACACAATTGAACTTATATTGAACACCGTATTTAGATGGTTACCCGAGCGTTTCACATCCCATTTCATGCATTAGTAAAGAGCCTGAAATAGATTTATAATGGTATGACACAGTATATGGAATTATGTGTCGTGTATTGTATATAGGTGGTGAGCCCTCTAACAAGGGTAAAGACGTTGTGTCAAAGGACTGAGAATAGGAGTATTTCAAACTCTTGATACAGTGAGTAATCTTACTATCGTCTTAATTATCTAAAGTAGTTTTTATTCGTTTTTGTGAATTTTATGGAAAATGAGTTTAAATGGTAAAATTTTATGTTTTATAAACAAAATGTGATTAAATGAAGTGATTTTATAAAATTGTCTTGAAATTGAATGATGGTTTTGAAAATGGAGTAATTGGAGACTAATTGCTGTGTTGTAAATTATGGTTTGAATTGAATGGCTTATGATAATGTGGGCATGAGTGGCTGGATTTGGTAAATGTGCTGAAAATGTATGAACTGTTGATTTGCCTTGAGAGGCTGTAAAATAAAATAATTGTCATGTTATGCTATTACAAATTTTATTAAATTGGTGGGTTATATATTGGTCGTTGTAGTGGACGGGTTTTGTGGACCAGCCTATTAGAGGGGCACGGTAACCCTATTATATTCTTACCTCAGTATGAGAGGCGCAGATGGATAACTCTTGAGGTTAACACTTTAGAGTTTATTTCACGCTAAACCACCACGTGAAGGTGAACTCAGCTAACGCCAAGCAACGACTATATTTTCAAAAAACAAAAACATGATTTATGCGTACATGACTTTTTAATAGCCTTGGCGAACTCGGTTGGGATAGCCCTTGGCCAAGGTATCCCTGATAATTGAGTATGATAATGATTTTGGCACGAGCCAAACTTTTTAAGAAATCATAAGTCTCGTTGTTTATTTTGGTGAAATGAATCTATTTTATCTTATTAAAATGAGTTTGAAATGCTAATAATCATTTTTATGCTAATCTAATTTATCTGTCTCCATTTACTCAGTTTTAGATATTTTAAATGATATTTGTTTACTCACTAGGATTATATAATCTCACCACCCTCATTTCCACCCCTTTTAGGCTCAGGATAGTCAGGAGATAGCTCATTTCGTTGAGGGCTACAGTTGGACTTGCATCTTAAAAAACTGTAGGTTTACCGTTTTTGATACTTTTGATTGTTTGTGGGTTCACGTGTCACTGTAAATTAAATTTTATACTTTGATTATCTGTATTACAATATGTATGAATTTATTTAGCTTTTTCGCTACAAAAATTATTTACCGGTAACTCTATAAATATTGTTTTATAAGAAAATAGAATATTTTTATTATATTCAAATAGCCATAATTTCATTTTAAATGAATGTTTTATACATCTAAACTTATTTTTTATTATGAAATATGTGTTTTCCACTCGCATACTACATTTTTAACTGGTTTCGAGATTTTTGAGAAAAAATTACCAAAATGGCATTGTGAGACAGAAATCATTTTTTTTATTGATTTAACTTGGAAATAGCTTAAAATCTTTTAGAACATAATATTTGGCAACGGTTACTCACAAGAAAAATGAGAAACTGATATTAAAGCCTTGCAGGGTTCCGGTTGATATTCGGGGTAATGAGTGTCGATCGAGACACCGCGACGGTTGTCACGGGCTCGAGGGGAGTACCGGGCCATGACACAAATATTGTTTTTGGTCAGACGGGGCTTGTATCTGGGGGTTTAGGGATGTAATGCATCCTACTGTTATAATTGATGTGACACATCTAAAAGGCAGGTTCAAAGGTATTCTGTTTGTCACTATATGCAAAGATGCGAATGAGTGCGTATATCCAATTGCATTTGGCATAGGCCATGTTGAGGATGAAGACTTGTGAACGTGGTTTCTTAGCAAGTTGCGTGATGAGATTGGTTGTCCTAAAAACCCTATGTTCATTTCTGATCAGCATCTCAGCATTAAGAAAGTAATCCAAAATGCATACCTAGAAGCGCACCATAGTTTATATGGTTACCATATAAAGAAAAACTTTAAAAACAAGTTCAAGCGCGATGACGTTTCTATGATTTTCTCCCTTGCTCGAGATTGCTATAAGGTTTTCGATTTTAACAGGCATATGAACCAGCTCAAGCAAATTCACACGAGAGCCCACTCTAACCTTATGAGACTAAGCCTTAAGAGATGGGCATGTGCACGTTCACCGGCAAGGCGATGCTAACTCATGACATTCAACATTGGTGAATGTGTTAACTCATGCTTGAAGCATGCATGACAAATGTCAATCACTATTTTGATCGAGTTCATCAAAGACATGTTCCAGCTTTGGTTCCATGATTGGTACCAAAAGGCTGTCAAGGTGACCACACCTCTCGGCCCTTAGGTTGCCAGGTAGTTGAGCAAACAATTCAATGATGCACATCGCTTTATAGTTAAACCTATCAATCGAGTGGAGTTCGAAGTTAAAGATGGGAAGATGGACGAACTTGTAAAGTTGTCCAAGAAGACGTGTTCATGTTGTGAGTTCCAAACAGATCTACTACCATGCAGCCATGCCATTGTGACAATAAGGTCAGGATATCTTTATTTCTTATTTGAAGCCTAATTAACATAACATTTACATTATGCTTGAACATTGAGTTCATTGTATTTTTCAATAAATGCAAATGTGAAGCTGTTGAATTCTGCGTTGATTACTATAAGACAACCGTTTTGATGAAGGGTTATGTGGGGTCCATTCTCCCAATAGGGCATCTCAATGAGTGGGACATCCCCCTTCATGTGAAACAAATTGTCGTTTTGCTACCACCTTGTCGTTTTGTATAAGTGATTATCGACACATACTGACTCCTTAGTGGTAATTGTTTGGAATGATAACCTTTCTGCACCTAGAATTAGCCACGTATGAGAAATCCCTACATTTTGCCTTTCTTGATAACTGTCATCGAGCAATATCTAAGGCAAATGAATCTCGTTCTCACCAGCGATGGGGTTTTTGTATATGAGGTCATCACATTGAACATCTCCTACATCAACACCTCCAACAGGTTCTGTTTTGCCTTCAACATTATTGCAAATTGGAATGTCACTGTCATAAAGCCAGTCATTGTCTAAACTGTCATCATGTCATTCATCAGGCCCGTCATCTGAATTATCATCAAATCTATCTTCATCGGCAGGGAACAAATCCTCATTTTCCTCATCAATTGAGTGTTATCCTCGAGCATCGCAGTGTCACCCTCTAACGTCACAATGTTGTCCTCAAGTGTCGTAGTCTTATTTGAAAATGGCATTACACCCTCTACAGTTTCACCTGATCGTTGCATTTGTTGGACAAAAGCAAGTAATTGGTTCGATGCACATGTTGATCGAAATTCTGCAGCCAACTATTTTGTGAATGTCGTGTGTCTATCGGGTTGCACAAACTTTGTGCATACGTCAATTGCCATTGTTATGGGTTACGGACCGAATGCTGTGGTATATGTGATGCACTATAAATCTCATTTTAATTGAGCTGATTACCATGTTGTACAGCTTCTTCATGTGACATAACATTTGTTTGGCGTTTCTTAATGGTAACATACACAGCTGAAACATTCCTATGTTCTAGCAAAATTAATGCAACATCCTCATCATCCTTGATATTTGGGTGTGATAGCTCTTCGGGTGTACTGATCAATGCATGTAACTTAATCTTGTGAATTTCTGAGTTTACCCCAACAACATCTTCAACTAGTTTCATCAAGCCCGCAAACAACAAATCACTCCTAACTCCTCACATTCATGACTCACCGCCCTTGTAAATGCCATCCACCCACTGACCACCGTGTCTTATCACAAGTCGCATAGTTGGAACCCCACTGAAATTTTAAAAACAAAAAATTTGTTAGTCATTTTACACATTACATGGCGTGTTCTAAAACTTTTTCAAGTATTTGTTACATGCCATGTTCAAAAAATGTTACATACCATGTTCAAAATGTTACACGTCATTTTCAAAAATGTTACACACAAGTTCAAAATTGTTACACGCCATGTTCACAACATGTTACACACCATGTGCTAACACATGTTATTTCAATATATTTTTTACACGCCAAGTGCATTATAAATGCATGGTGTGTAACAACTTTGAGCAATGTTTGTTCTAATTTATATAAAAAGTTTCCGAAATTAATATGTTGTAGTAATAAATCCAATAACATACATTGATGTCATCTCTGCAATAGGGTTGTTTATCAACGACGATATGACCAAATGTCGAGAGATAGACCACAGCATAATGATAATAGTGCTCAACAAAGAGTTGACAAATCTAATATAGCTCAGAGAGTTGATGATGATGGTGCTCAAAAGAGAATTGATAAAGCTAATATAGTTCAAAAAGTTGAAAGAGAGAGTTAAGCAAGCTCAAATAGCTGAACATTTATTTCTATTTTTTCTATGATGAGAGAGAGATATCAAGAGATTAATTTATCAAGATATTTTTAAGAGCATTTTAGTCTAATCATGCTTGTTTTTAATAAAAACAAAAAATTTTATATGAGTGATTTTTTTTAACATCACTTTATAAAAAAGATTATTTCTCACAATTTTCTCAACTTAAAAACTGCTATTTAAGATATGCTGCATGTAACATACATTAGTTTTGGTTGAACTTTATCGTTACAAAATATGGAAACTATCTTTGCGCTTGGGGCAATGATGCAGCTGGTGAGGTTTTAATCGAGGCGCGTCTATTGCTGGTTGAAAATTATTTCCAAACCCCCTTTTTAGGCCTGGGTTCGGCCCTGGCCTTAGAGAATTTATGAAAGGGCTCCCTTTGGGATAAGGCCCTGGAAAAAGAAAAAAAAATATGGAAAATATAACGGTCTTGTAACATGAGCTACTGTATGAAATACACACGAAAGCTTCATGGCGTGTCATCCCGATTTACCCTAGCAGCTGTGGCCATGGTATCCGCCACTCCACCGGGCGTGGGTATCATGTCAAGCTTGTTTCTCAGATCCGCGCCTCTCACTCCATCAGCATCTTCACTTGTCACGGCTTTATCTTGAGGGAATTTTGAAGAAGCATCCTGTCCAAGAGAAAATTATCAGGAAAGACGAATTGGGAAAAATTATTACTCTAGCTAATTATGTGAAGGGCGAAGAATATATGAAGTCTTAGTTACCGATAGAACATTGGATATCGTCATCTTATTATAATCATAAGACACACGGTCATTGAAAGTGGCAGCAGCTTGAGCTGTGGCGCCAAGGCCGTTACGTTGGGTCACATTGCTGCCAGCAGCTCTCACCTCAGCCACACGTATTGCGGCAGCATCACCTTGGTCAACCGGTTTGTCGCCAACAGAGATAGCTGTTGCCTCCAAAGCTTCTCCAATGGTGATGCCATTATGATCAACCGCACCCGTTGGAGTTGGAGATGTTGTCCAACCCACATCCCCTCTAACTGGCGTTGGAGATGGAAAAGGGGTTATCCCTCGAACATCAGATGGAGTGTACTGCCCTACAATCTGCTTGAGAAAAACAATCAATCTCTTACGACTTGCATATCATAATCATTACACCGTGAGTTGAAAATGCCAGGAGACAAGAATATATTTAACCTGGCCAGCTATAGCTTCAGTGACAACAACTTTTCCTTGGAGGTCTCTCGATTTAGGTACAGCGACGCCCTCTCTTTCGACCATCTTATTGCCTGGGCTGGGACCAACAACACCGGACATCACATTTACATCAGCTGCAGATTGCATTACAGCGGCAGCACCTGCATCGAGCGTCTTCCCCAGCACTTGGTTCTCGGCAATGCGCATGGTCTCTGCGTCTCGTGGTGCAACTGGCTTAGATGCCAATCCACCGGTGACATCGAAAACATCGCCGTACTTGATAGCTTCCTGGTCGGAAGTTTGATCGCCTTGGGGCCTTCTTGGTTGTCTCTGGCTCATTTCTTTTAGTGGAACTGTGGATCAAAGACTGATGGATTTCGTGAGAAAACACTACGGAGGGTCGAGGTGGTGCATTAGGGTATATAAATGCGTAGTCCACGTATACTTAAGTTTAACACGTTTCAGCGAGGCAACAAGACATATGGAGCTTGGGTTGACAGGTGGTGGTTGGGTTTTCAAACTTGTCATAGATTAACTCCCAAATATGCGACATATGACAAGGATAAAAGCTTACGCTGAACCCGAGTTCGCCATTTGTTGTACACTTGGCTGGGTCGGAGCATAAGGACTGGAAAGTATAAGTAAAAATGAAAGAACAAAGGAAAACCTCTCTCGCTCGCTCATTTCTGTTCTTTTTCATTTTTTTTTTTTTCTCTTCATTGCCACATTTATTTTGGTCACCAGCAAAAGTTGGTCAACAGCACATTAACTTATGTTTTGGGCCTCAGCCCCTGATTGTATTTGGAGTTTGGACCATTATGGGCTTGCTGCTGCACTTAGTACCCCTGATTTGAATAGGAAAATGGTACTCGATTATGAAATAAAGAAATTCTACCCCAGAGTAGATGTAATCTGAAAGATGACTTTTGATAATATTTTTTGGCAGAAGCACATGGATTATGCCTAATTTTAAGTACAATTTGAAATCTTCTTTACAAACAATGACTTATTTTTATCTCTTTATTTTTCGAATTTGAACTAGTTAAAAAGTTTCTAGATTGAATTGATTTCTTAGTATTTGAGGGTCATTGAGACGTTAATTAATTGTTAAAAATTAAAATTCTTTAATTGCCTAGATTTACTTAACACACCTTTTCTTTTGACGCTGAATGGGCTATGTTTTTGGTAAGTGCACTAAAGGGGTTTTTTTTTTTTTTTGAGAGTAAATATGCACTAAAGTTACTTAAAATTCTTTATTTCAAACAAAGCATAACTTTGTTTAGAATAAATAAATTAGTGAGCTTTTAATCAGATCGAGGTGGACCAGTCAAACTCAATTGAGTTCAAGATTGTCTGAGAAACGATCTTTTAACAGTTTTTCATGGCAATACATGCATTAAATAAAATGGTAGGGGATCAAAGCTCATCAAAAGCAAACGTGTGTGGGATCCCTCCATCATGTGCAAGCAATGATAATTTGCAGTGTTATAAGGTAGACACATTCAAAGCCAACGCCAAGGATCATCTTTCAATATATTGATTAATAGCATCCACATTTTTTTATATATTTTATATATAAAAAAAAGTATATGCTTCAGGTGCATGTTACTCAAGAAAAGCTTCGTATGCTACCAAAAGATACAATCATATTTTAAACAACATGTTGTCTTTGCCACCTACAAGTACAATGATCATATAAAAGGGAAGTCCCTCCTTATTGCTTTCCAAAGGGCAGAACCATCAATCCATTATTCAACCTCCATGAGCAGACCTGTAAAAGCCTTTCTTTTTGAAAAATAAAGATTTTAAGATTAAAAAATTAAAGTAAATTATCTATTTCCTCATCTAATTTTTCAAAATTTCTATTTTGTTTACTTAAATTTGAAAGTTAATTTTTGATTATCAACATTTATAAATATTATTTTTAACTATTAAAAAAAACAAATATTGTTATTTTGATCGTTCAACCATTTCAAAAATAACAAACATTCATAGATATTCCAAATAACCATTTATGTCAGCTGCCCTTAACAAGTGTACATGTTCACGTGACAATAAACAATTATTTTCAAAATATGACATGGCAAGAACAATTAATATGAATGGTATTCATGTAGTAATTATTTGGTCAAAAGAAAATTAAAAATTATTAATTATTTTTTTGAAAGGTGATTTTATTAGTATCAAACCATCATGCCATCCAAAGTCTTTAACACTTTGCTAATGACGTTTATTGACATAATACATCAAGCTCGTGCATTAAGATAAATAAATGTAGAAACACAGGGAAACTGCTTTACAAAATTTATATTTAAAAAAAAATTATAATACATCAAACTAGTAGTTAACATACATGTATCCAAAGTCTTTAACACTTTGCTAATGACTTTTATTGACATAATACATCAAGCTCGTGCATTAAGATAAATATATATAGAAACACAGGGAAACTGCTTTACAAAATTTATATTTTAAAAAAAATTATAATACATCAAACTAGTAGTTAATATACATGTACATGTATGTTTCAAAAAAGAAAAATACATGTACATGTGTACATAGATATTTTGTATATATTACTTTTTTCAATTAAATGACAACTTGCAAAACAGTAAATTAAAATTATTTTCATGTGGGAAATTGGAACGGCTTAAATCGATTTTACGTGGCAAGGGTAGTTGCAGACACAGAACCTGTTTCACGTGAATCTCACATGTATCTTATTTATACCATCCATAATATACTCCTATATATTTTTAATGGTGGTGGAGGGTGTACCGGTGTTGTACTGAACTTGGTTCTTTTATGACAACATAAACTCAATGTGGAATCACAAACATATTCTATAATCAACAGCTTAACATTGAATAATGACGGTAATAAGAAAGATATTTCCTGCATAATCATGCAAAAACATGCTTGGGAAAAAAGGTAGTACTAGTAGCAATAAAAAAGCCAAAAAAGAGATACATCTCCTCTTTATTATAAGGAAATAAAGGACAAAAAAGAAGGTATCTTGCATTTCAAACTATTTAAACCGGAACAATAATATTCAATTATTATTGGATTTAACATAATGAAAGGTGAAGTGTACTTTGGCAATCTGTAAAAGTAGGCAGTTTGGTAATGCCTTTCGGCGTTCAAAATAAAGCCCAATCAAACGTTTTCTTTGCCAGCTTTTACATTTTGATCCCACCAAGCAAAGAACCTCTTGATAGTTGATACTATTTTTCTTCAAAGTTGATCGGACGGTGAAGGGTAAAAGAGTGGGAAGATCTAGGCCCCAAGAACCGGCACGTGTTAGCTGGTGAATAGTTACCAAGAATCGGCGCCCTTTGCCCACTGCACTCCAACCAACCTTTGTCATCCTTATCTTTTGTCCTGATGCTGAGGACCATGTCCATTTGCTCTTACTTTTATGGGTCCCACATATCGTGCCTTTCCTTTTTTACCAAACTATCCTTGACCTGTTTGCATTTTTCCTTCTCATGTTCCGTCAACTGGGACAACTTACTAACCAAGCTGATCAATGTGAACAATGAAGGGGTAGCTAAATGACTATAGTGTCCTTCTATTATTTGGTGGCATAACAGATTGACTGCAAATCCTGATATAAATAAATTAAGGAAAGTATTAAATAAAAGATATTGAAGCAGTGTTATTTATTTAAAATAACATTATTTTTTTGTCTTTTAGTTCTCAAGAACAAAAAGGTTCAGAGAAGTGAAGAGATTTTCTACTACTATTTTAATTAGCTAAACAACCGACATTTTCACAAAGTTGCACATGCTAACTGCTATGCCCTTTATTCTTTACTTAGTTGCACGTGTTCTGTGTTAAACAAAAAGATCTTGTATTCCAAAATGGTACAGAAGCTACATTTTCATTCAAAAATGTCTTCTTAGTTTTTCATCTTCTCCCTTAGACAATCAACTTTTATTTTATTCAATGAAATAGTTTAAAATGATCGTTAATGTACATTGCATGATAAGGATTTTGAGTGTACATTCTCAAACATTAAGATAGCGTTTGGTATAAGAAAAATGAGAGCACGTTCCTGCAATATATCTGATTAAATTATATTGTAGTATTTGTTTTACAATAGACTACTGTAATGTCATATTGCAATACAATCACATTACAACCAAATGATGTAATGTGATTACAGTCCAAAATTAATGCAATCATATTACATTACACTCTGCAATGTTATTAAAAACATTTCTACCCTTCAACTTTATTACTTTGTTAAAAATATTTTATAATATTATAATTAAAATAAAAAATATTAAAATAAAATATATAATATAAGAATCAAAAATTAAAATAAAATAAAATATAAGAAATTAAAATTTATATAATATAGGTAAAGAAATTAAAATAAAATATATAATATAAAAAATTATATTAAAGAAATAAAAATAAAATATTTAAAATTATAATAAAAAATAAAAATAAAAATATATGACATTAAAAATATATCTAAGAGATTATATTATATAAAAATTAACAATAAAAAATACAAGTATATTAAACTTTCATTTTAATAAATAGGAGTAATTTTGAAAATTAACATGACATTCCCAACAAAGTACTTATAAACCAAACGCTGTAATGTTATCTTCTCTGCATTTTAATCATTATTTTGCTTGTATATCAAATATTGTAATGTTATTTTCTTTGCAATCACATTGCTTGTAATCACATTGCTTGCAATCACATTACCTGTAATCACTTTATATTATAAAGTACCAAACGTCACCTAAGAGTTTCAAAGATTTTGATGCACAAATATGGTATACGGATGTGTATTGTTTCCATAGATACCATATTATTTTGGGACAAATCTCATCTTCATTATGGTAAATTTTGTAAGGGCCAAAAGAGGTTTGGGGAAGTGAACAATGAAAGGCGGTGTAGAAAGGAGTTGTAAACAGAACCAGAATTGGCAGGTGAATCGCAATCCTTATAAGATTTTTATCATGTTTGTCAACAATCGACCACCTAGGGTGGGTGAACAATGGTTAGGCAGAATCAATACCTAGTTTAGTCAGGTGCTGGAAGTGTTTATTTTCAAAATATATTCTAACAGGGGTAGATGTTTTGGTTTTCTTAAATATGGAGTTTTGACAGAAACATCGACGGTAGCTTGGAGATTGAATGGTGAATGGTTGTTAGATTATCGTTTCAAAGCTAACATGGCATGCTTCAGCCCTTAAGCCTCTTTTTGGAAGAAATGTGATGTTCAAATAGAAAAAAAAATTTTACCATATACTTGCTACATTCTCAAGAGCATCTTCTAATTTTTGATAAATTAATTGGTTTAATGATGCTCAAAGTTAGGTACCATTTTTCATCCTTTCAAATTAAAGGGTCTAGGACTTAAAGCTCATAATATAATTTTTATTGGTCCTTGATCATCCTTCTTCTTAGTTTTCATTTCAGGAATCAAATGATATAGTTGAATAAATTATTTTTGACTTGGTGGATACAACATATAATCTGATCATGAATGGTCATATATAATTGTGTTATAATAGTAATTTTACATTATGCTTGTCTTGTAACAGGTTTTGATGTTTGTAAACTTGATCTATGATTTGTTAGAGGATAATTATCTGTAATTTTATAAGAGTATCCTTGTCTCAATGTTATCAGGTATTAGTTTATTTGGAGTCCTCTTCGTCTTTAGCCCTCCCAACAAAAGTTAGCTAATTCCGCTCTTGTGTGCAAGCCAATGAACCAAGGTCTCATCAACGATTTAAACATGTGTTAAGGAATTACCATTTGATTAGAGAAATCATACAACTTGGTGATATAAAAATGGAGCGTGTGCCCACAAAGGATAATTCAATAGATCCTTTCATTAAGGCATTATCCCAACAGAAGCATGATCGCCACATGACCACTCTTGGCGGCAAGAAAACCCCATGACCACTCTTGGTGTTATTCTTTATTGCATCTTGTTTGAATCACCATTGAAGATTGAACTAGTGGATAGCTTGAGGTTTGCAACAACCCAAACTTGGTGGAGGGTTTTTTGAGACACAAATTTTTGTGGAGCCACAAAAGTATAACAAACTTTTACCAAATAGCTAGGATTAATTTGTATTAAACAACTAAATATGATCTTGCTATGGAAAAAATTTTAAATTTTTTTTAATGGTAAATTGTTTGCATGGCTTTTCTGAGCACAAAAGCTATGAGAGGAAGGTGGTGGTGTAAGGTTGTAGAGAAAGGTTACTTGATGTTATCGTTGTTGTAGTAGGTTGTATAGAATTGTAGGTGGTGGGCTTGTTGAACATAGATGCTGAGGATAAAGGGGCTTATATATCGCCATAAGGTTAGTCCTGTTGATCCATGATGTTGTAAGTAATTTGTTGACGAGGTCTAGTGATGGAGGATTCTCTGGAGTTTTGGTGCGAGTTATTTAAGTATTTATAGGTGGTGTACTACGAAAGGAAGAAGTATTTAGGGGAAATAAGGTGATTGAAGCCAAAATAAGAGAAGAAAGGGGGTTTGAAGGGAAAATAGACATGGTTGCCATCAGTTTCCACAAATGATGCCAAATTTTGAGGTTTAAATAAAGTAGAGAGATGGATTAGGTCTACTAGAAAAATTTCTAATCAAACTGATTCTTCCAAAGGGATGACTTGCAAAAATGGGACATTAAGGGTTACAATGATTCCCTATCGATGTTGAAGTCAGTAAGCAACTAGGAAATGAGGAACAAGATGAGGTAAGAGTGAGAAAATGGTAGAGAAAGTGATATCAAAGCTTTTGAGACGTGTTCCTCCTCTTGTATATGAGGAAGGTATGTACCTATTCATACAACATACCATGAAAACAATGTAACAATATTTTGTCCTTAGTGTCCAGGGCATATGGTGTTTGTTTGGGACACCACATGTCCTTTAAGATTGTTAGCTTTAAAATTGACCTTTATTTTGAAATTACAAAATCAAATGATCAAAATTGCTTAAACAAGCTTTTAGAATAAAATTAAATTAGTAAAATTATCCCTTATATAATTAAAAATGATTTGGTTAAGTGTTTTACACGAAAGAAGCTTTCAAGAAAAGTTATTTTTAATTTTTAGCTATAGGGATCGACCCCCTAAAGATACAAGGTCGATCCTTGAAAGACAAAGAGCAAAATATCCTTCATTGAAGGTCAAGGATCAACCCTTCCTCTTTAAAAGGTCGATCCCTTTGAACTCGAAAGCCTTTTATCTCATGCAGCTTGGCAGGGATCGACCTTCTTTTTTTAAAAGGTTGATCCCTCTTGAAAAAAAATTGCAACAAGTGATCGACCCCCTTTTGTAAAGGGTCGAACCTTGGAGCACGATAGACGTGCATTTAAGGCACACAACGGTTAGTTTCAGCATTTAATGACCTTTAACAGCTCTAAAAGGCCTTTCGAGTATAAATTGAAGCTCTCTACCACATTTATGAAAGAAAAAACTCTAAAAAACAATCTCTAAACAAAAGAGCAACTACAAAATCTTCAAATCAATATTTCCTTTCCCTACATTGAAGTCTTCCTTAGATTAGAGCTTTGAGCTAAACCGTTTCACTTCATATGTATTACTCTTGATAATCTCTGTACCCATTAAGCACATTTGCCTTAAAATGTCTTTCTTGCTACTCCTCACTTCATTTATTATATCATTGAGAAGGTTATACTTTAATCATTAAAAGGTAGTATTAGTTATACCTTAACCATTGAAAAAGTTGAGGTTAAATCTTAGTCTTAAAAAAGTTGTTGTAAATGTTGTGCTTAAACCTAAAGAAAAATATTTTTATTAGTGGATTTAAAACCCTTAGTAAGATAAGGGTGAAAATGTAGGCAAAAAGGTTGAACTTCTATAAAATATTTGTGCAAGCTTTTTCCTTCTCTCAAACTCACTCTTTGTTGAAAACAAATTTTTTTTAAGAGTTTGTTATGTCACATAAGCCTCGAAAAGGTTTTATTAGCTTACAAATATTTATCATCTCAAAAATTGCAAAAGTTTTCAAAAATTTCAATTTGTCATCTCTTGAAATTTCACTCTAATTGAGCTTACTATACTAATAAAAATGATGAATAATTTTAATGGGCCTTTGATTGACTAGGCTTGCGGCTTTCTTGTGTAAGGTATAACCATAACAAATATTTGAATTTTGCATTAATGTTAATCCCTATTTTGCATACTTTTGAAGGTATTTAAAAAATTTGATAAAGTTTTATGAATTTTCATCAAATGATATAACTCAAGTGTCAACTAGCATGAGTTATACAATGAAACCAAAGGTTCATGTTGCCACTTCTGTGGGAACCTCCTTAGGGCCAAGATTCTTTCCTTTGGCTCCCCTTTTAAGTTATATCCATGAAAGCATTTAAAACAACTAATGTATCAATAAATTTTGTTACTTCTACATGGAAATTGTTTGTTTTTTTTAAGGAATGGAAAATGATTGTTACCATAAATTTGACACTTTAGTAAAAATTCAAGATATAAGATAGTAGTATAACCATTTGAAAACAATTTTAATGGACTTTTAAAATGGTCTTCCAATGTGTTTTCATATTTGGTATTTTATTTTCAATTTTTAAGAAGTAGAAACAAGTCCATACATAAAAAAAAATAAAAGCACAAATGGGAGTCTTTCAAATATAAAATCCAAATCAAATATACTTATTTTCTTGTAGATTGACTGGTTTATTTTATTTGTTTGTTTGTACTTATATTGTTTATCCTTTCCAAGAGAGAGAATAAAAATGATTCCGAGGGTAAAACAGACATGTAACAACTCATAATTTTCCTTCCCATGTGTCAAAAGAATAATAAAATGTCAAAATCGTAAATCGGGTCAACATGAGGCCCACCTTTTTTTTCCTCTAAAAATCACAGTAAAACAGAGGAGCACACAGTACATGTACGATTTTTAATATAACTGTGACAAAGTCTTTTCAGATCCGTGGGATTCTGCTTGTTCTCTCTCTCTCAACCTCTCCAGGGTCTCATTTTCATGGCGGTTTGATTTGAACCCAAAAAAAAAAAAACCCTACAAAAAATTAGTAGAAGCCAAAAAAAAAAGAACACACGATAAAAATTTACATGAAATCATCGTTCACCAGAAGAACAAGAAGAAGAAGGAAGAAGAAGAAGAAAAAGAAACTCTCACTCTCTCTTCAGATCTAACAATATCAGATCACTTCACTCTTATAAATTTCTAAAGGGCCAGCCTTTTTCCGGTAATTTTCCCACTCTCAAGCTTCTCCCGAGAAAATGACTGTCAAATTTTTGTTTTCTCTTAATTTACGGTTCAGGGTTCTTACTTTCCTGTCACTTCTCAAAGTTTTCCTTTTTTTTCATTGTTTTTACAGTTTGATGGTTGATGGTTGTGATCTACGAAGATCTTGTCTGATTCGAGGCAATAGAGTTGTGGGTTTTTATAATTACCATGATTTTCCTTTGAATCTACGAAGTTTCTGATGCAGTAATTTTAGACAAAAATCTAAATCACTTTGATTTTAGTATCATCTTGTTGGATCTGTGATGGCGAAGATCTTGAAGTTAAAGGTGTCGTTTTGGGTATGATTTTAGCCCTCAAAGTTGCACCTTTATTGTATTTCAGTGGTCTGTAGCGAGGATTTAGTGGATTTAGAAGTTGGGTTATCACAGGACCGAGTTGAATCGTTGAATTAGTGAATTTCGATTATCAAAAATAATAGAAGTATGGAGACTCTTGTTGTGGTGGCGCAGCATAGAAATCAGTATTGTAGCAGGGTGAAGCCACATGGGCCAGCCCGATTTGGGTCATCACCCTCTAGAAATTTCAGAGGGATTAACTGTAGGACTTTTGAATCTGGAGCAGGATTACTTCCTACCCCGTTTAAGTATAGCTCTACTCCTATCCGCAAAAGGGCATCTTCACCTCCTTCATCATCATCATCATCTTCTACATCATCTTCCTTAAAAACACCATCTCCTATTGCTGACGGAACACACTTGAAGACTACCAGGAAAAGCTCTCCTATTCCTATCAAAAACAACAAAACCCCTGGAAATGATAAGTCTTTTAATGAAGAGATCTCTGGGGAATGTTTCCTGTGCTCTGAGCTTTGGGCTGGACCTGCTTATTCCAATTCACCACCGCCTAGCTCTTTGCCAATACCCAAATTCTCGCTTCGTGCAAAGAGGACCGTGTCACTTGATTTGCCTACTTCTGACCCTGTTATTGATGTTCACCCAACTGCCAAGTCTGCACCTGCATCTCCCACCAGGGAGCTGAGCCCTTCTGTAGCAGAACTTTTTCGTAGTGCTGACTCTGCGACTAAGACTTTACGTCGCATTCTCAATCTTGAGAACACTGATGACTGAAAAGTGAAGGAGCATTTCAGCTCCTGTAAATAAGTTTACTGTGCAAATTGGAGTTAGTTTTAGGTTGTATATAGATTGAATAAAATGTTTGGTAGCATGGGTCAGTATGAATTTGTTTAGCTTTCTTCGGGAGGTGGTAGGAGAGAAAGTAATTGCAATGGTAGGTCGACAATCTCCAGATTTTGTGAGAGTTTGGTGCTGGTTATGAAAATTTTTGTTAACAAGATGCACAAGTTATGTGAAGTATGGGCTCTGTAAGCTTGGATGGAAGATGACTCGAGCTGTTAAGAAAGCTGGGAGCTTATCTTAGAATCAAAGATTGCCTGCTCTCTACTTTGTCATGAAATTGCACAGATAACTGCCTTTTTATCTCTTGGACTTAAAGGAAACTATGTACTTGTTAGTTGACAACTTACGATACCAAGTCCTTGGTGGTTGGTCTCAGTTCAGTTGTTGACTTTGAACTAATTTCTTCCTTTTGTATTAGGTACAATGTATATACTGTAGTCTGTAGAATCTCCACTAAATTGCTTCTGCAAATTCCTTAGGTTTCTGTTTTATTTTTTATCTCATTTTTATTTCCTTGGTCTCCAATCAGTGTCTTTAGTTTCTAATAGTCTAACTTTGATTACTTCCTTTGTTTCTTTTTTTAAACCTTGCCTCAAGTAGCCTGCCTACATGATCTTTTTTTCTGTTGCTACACTTTTCCTTTGTCCATCATTGCCTGAATTGGCTGCTTAACAATCAAATATCCCCAATATACACCTCTCTCTTTTAGTAAGGATTTCCCTCCTCTACACTCTGCAAGGGTGTTGTTCCTTCCTCACCATCTTTTTCCGTTTTTTAAAAGGGAAAAATGGGAAGGGGAAGTAAAGTGGTCACTTCTGCTTCTGAATCTTGTTAGGTTTGTCAGTGTTGCCATGCCCAGTTGCAAGTGTTGTTTGTGTCTTGTTCGTCCTAATGGGTAATGCCACTCTCTCACTGTAGTGTCCCTAGAGCCCATCTTTCTTGGAGATTGTTGACTGTGCCAAGCTACTTACAAGGTATTTTCTTTCCATGAAACTTACTTTAGATTATTATGTTAGTTTACTAGAAAGTCTTTGTTAACTGTTGCTAATAATCTGCTCTATATTTTTCTTCAGGGAGCTACTGGGATAAGTATTTTAGGAGGCTTTATTAAAGATGTTTTCGTGTTTAGATGTAGTCGCTAATGAAGTCTTGTAAGGCACCTGTCTCAGAAATGTTTGTTATCGGTTTCTTGCTTTTCAACGAGTTCTTGAAGCATTAGCTTTTGTAGTTTTGGACTTGGTTTTCTTTAAAGTGAAATGTTAATGTTCAGAGTTAAGGATGTTCTGTTAGGGGTGTTTTTCACTTGTATTTATGCATTATGCTGCTTAAGTATGTTGGAATACCAATCTATTGTAATGTTAAATTATCATAGTTGGCAAGTACTTTTGTCTTCAATCCTTCCTGGTAACTTGAGGACTTGAAATGCTCGGATTCTTTGTCAAAGTTTAAATGAGGGAGTGGAATATGGGTTTAGGCCCAAGTAAAGAATAAAATATATTAATCTATATATACATCAAGGCGATGCACCCTAAACCCGACTCCGACCGGACCTCTGATTTTCAAAAAACCAACGCGATCCTAATTCAGTTTCTGGATTTTTTAAATTTAAATATTTTTAACTTTTAATATTGTTTTTAGTCTCTTTATTTAAATTTATAAATAAAATATTTTTATTTTATGAAAAATAAAAAAATACAAAAATTAATAAATTGATTTCACTTTATTAATAGAAAATGAAGTTGAATTCAAAATATTAAAAGGTTCAAGCAAACATTATGGTTTAAATTGATTTCCATTCTCTCTTTTTAATTTTTTTATAGAATATTTTGACACTTTTAAGTTTTAATTGAAATTTTAGATGAGTATATTAATTTTTGAAATAGATATTTTGTTTCTAAATGCAACCATCGATAACGCATATTATGAAATGATTAAAATATTTTTTTTATTAATTTAAAAAATTATTATTATATTAAAAAAAAGTATTTATCGATGCTCTCCAAGAAGAGGGAGCACCAGATTGATGCTCCCAAAGTGAGGGAAGGGAGCACCAATCTCCCTTGAACTTTTTTTTAATTAATAAAAATTATATAATAGTAATTTTTAAAATTAATAAAAAATAAAATTATCATTTCAATATTATCATGTCATCAAAATAATAAAAATACTAACATTTCATTAACGACTAGACTTATATATGTAACGAAAGATATTTTTTTAAAACGGAATATCCATTTCAAAAAATAATGAATTTACTTAAAATTTCGATTAAAACTTAAAAGAGGTCAAGGTACTCTATTTTTTTTAATTATTCTTTGGAAGTGTAGTTGTGATATCTATCAGACATTTATACGAGTGATGTTCAGATTTATATAAAGTTTAATTTAATTATTGATAGCAACTTAAATTTAAATATTTTGGAGATTCACATAATGTAAAATTAAAATTGTTAAGAGAATGATATTTGAATTCAAGTCTTCATAGCTGGTATAAAAGCATATTAATGGGTATCTGATCTGGGAAGTGTTGTTCTCTTTATTCTCAAAATTGAAGAATAGAAGATAAGTCCGGCAAAGCTTTAGAAGCTATTCCTGCTGTGCTGAAAGGGTTGATAAATTCTAGTTCCTCGTTCTCTTCTTTATTCGGATATGGGATGCAAAGTGTGAAACGAGCGACTCAATGTCTTCAGTTTTGATGCATTGGCTTGCAAGGTTATGTCTAAATAATCGTTGACAGTGAATCCAAATGTTAAAGCGATTTCTTCTGAACCATTCAATACGGCAGAAGTTATTAGCGAGATATTGGCTTATGATGGGAGGAGTTATTGACTTTAGGATAAGGTAAATGCTACAGTAAGTCTAACCTTACTGTAAGATCAATTAATAAAATTTTTAAAAAATAATAAAAATTTGTATAACAGGTAAACAATATATATAATTCTTAAATTTATCCATTTTAAGATAACAACGGATAATTTTTAAATTTGTTTAGTTTATTTTAAAAGTTATTTAACTTTTAATTTTATTTTATTTTTTACTTTAAACTATAAGAATATTATTTTTTTAGAGGAAATTGTGAGAGATAATGTTTTTTTTTTTTGTAATTGAGGGAGGGGGATTCGAATCTTGCTCTTTAAGCAGGGGATAATGCACCAACTAATGAACCAAATGCTCGGGTGCTTGTGAGAGATAATGTTCCTCATAAGCCTAATTCAAAAATATCATTCATTATAATTTTAACTATTTTTAGTCAATTTTTGACATGACTTAACAACAATGCCTTTTAAACAATTTTAGACAAATTAAAATGATTTTAGTTTTTTCTATCTCGCCATCCAGACAAAAATTTCAAAATTAAATCTCGATTTCTCTCTCTAACTAAATATTATATATCTCATCATCCAGCTCTTTCTCGCAATCCTAAAGAGTAGAGATGACATCAAGCTTTTTTTTTTTTTTTGGATGGTCGATCTTCAAATTTTCAAGGTCGATAAACAACGATTTTGCTCTTTTATGGTGATTGCAGTCAGTATGATGAATGTGGTAACTAGATGCTTTCTAGTGAGGACTTGCTTCGAAACGTGTTTTGCAATGGAGATGCCTGTGTTGATGAGTTGGATCGGATTAGTTAAGATTATGGGCTCAGGGAGAAGGAGTAGCTAAAGCATGTTTGATGGGTTTTATAGTGGTTCACGATTTTGTTGTGTCTAGGATTGAGATGATTGTTAAGCATGTTTGCTAGAGATTTTGTTTCTTTTTATGGGATTTTGAGTTAAAATTATTCAAGGAATATTTTGTAAAGGGAATATATTTTGTTTTTGCATAAAGAGAGTGAGCAAGGCCCTCCCGATAAGGATATATTTTGTCTTATTTTAAAGGGTTATGGAGTTTTGTAACATCTTTTTTAATAAATGCACAATTTCATGACTTAGAAAAAAAAAGTATGTGCTTTAGTTCTTGGGTTTATTGGTTTATTCATAGAACCCCATAGTTGAAGAGTTGAAATTGATTAGATATATCTGTATATTAGAACACTGTATGACTTTGGTAACTTAAACTTAGCTGTGAGCTAGTAAATCAATTAGTTATTAGAGATTACATTACTGGTTTTTAGGTATTGTGTCATTGGTTTTTAAGTATTGCAAGACTAGTTTTTAGACATTATGTGACTAGTTTTTAAGCATTACGTGACTAGTTTTAGGCATTGTGTGATTGATTTTTAGACATTGCGTGATTGATTTTTAAGCATTGCCTAAGTCACACAATGCCTTACTAACCATTCACGCAATGCTTTACTAACAAGTCACGCAATGTCTATCAACTAGTCATGCAATGCCATATTAACTAGTCACGTAATACTTAAAAATTAGTCACGCAATACTTAAAAACTAGTCATACAATACCCAAAGTCAGTCACACAATACCTAAAAATTAGTAACGTAATGCTTAAAAACTAGTCACACAATACCCAAAAATCGATTACACAATGCCTAAAAACTACTAGAATTACTAAATTTTATTTAATAAGATCAACAATTTCAAACGATACACTATATTCCATTTAATAACATAATTAACGAAAATGCCTACTTGACAAAGAATGTTCAAAATGCTCAAAGATTTTTCTTCGTATATCAAAAATCATTCCAAAATGCTTAAAAATGCTCAAAATGTTCAAAGGTTTTTCTTTGTGTATTAAAAACTACTCTAAAATGCTCAAAATGTTTAAACGTTTTTCTTTCTGATAAGAAATACTCCAGAGATGAATGATCTGGCGAGGAAAGCTCAAAGAATATGAGTTGGTTTGAGGCACGAACCTAAACATACTTGACCCGTTAATAGATTTTGAGTTGAGGCGTGGAACTAAACAAATGCGTCAGTTTCATTAAGGGTAAATTTGTCCAAATATTAATTATCTTGGGTAAAAACAGTTAAAATTATGGGGAGACCTATTTTCAAAAACGCCTTATGCATTGGACCCATTTATAAAAAGAACTCTTTTTTTAATATTAATTGTATTTAATTAATTAATTTAATAAAAATTATTATTATCACTTGTTACGTTAACTCTCACACATTTATATTAAGATTTTAAATTTGGTTATTCCACTTTTTTAAGATTTTACGTCAATTCTTACAACTTTACCTTAATTCGTACAACTTTACATCAAGTCTTTTCAATAGTAACTTTCAACTATAATTATCGTTATCTTTATTATTCTTTGTTTAAAATAAAAATTTGAATATCGTTACATACTTTTAGTATGATAATATAAATATAAACGTTTGTTTTTCATTAAAATTAGATTTTTTTACTTAATTAACTTATCACGTTAATTCTAACACATTTACGTTAAGATTTAAAATTTACTTATTCCACCTTTATAGATTTTTACGTTAATTGTTATAGTTTTACGTCAAGACTTATTTATGTTAATTTTGAACTATAATTATTTTTATTATTATTATTTTTTATTTAAAAATTAAAATTTATATATCGTTAAACACTTTTAACTTGAGAATATAAATTTAAATGTTTATTTTTCACTAAAATTAGATTTTTTTTTACTTAATTGACTTGTTACATTAACTCTTACACATTTACGTTTAGATTTAAAATTTAGTTATTCCACATTTATGGGTTGTTACGTCAATTGTTACAGTTTTATGTCAAGACTTATTTATGTCAATTTTGAACTATAATTATTTTTATCCTTATTATTATTTATTTAAAAATTAAAATTTATATATCGTTAAACACTTTTAGTTTGAGAATATAAATTTAATTATTTGTTTTTCACTAAAATTATATTTTTTTACTTAATTAGCTTGTTACGTTAATTCTCACACATTTACGTTAAGATTTAAAATTTAATTATTCCATTTTTATAAGATTTTATGTCAATTCTTATAACTTCACGTCAAGCCTTTTTAATAGTAACTTTTAACTATGATTACTGTTATCTTTATTATTCTTTATTTAAAAATTAAAATTTTTATATCATTAAACACTTTTATTTCGAGAATATAAATTTAAATGTTTGTTTTTCACTAAAATTAGATTTTTTTTACTTAATTGACTTGTTATGTCAGCTTTCACACATTTACGTTAAGATTTAAAATTTAGTTATTCCACATTCATAAGTTTTTATGTCAATTGTTACAGTTTTACATCAAGGCTTATCTTTGTTAATTTTAAACTATAATTATTTTTATCTTTATTATTCTTTATTTAAAAATTAAAATTTGTATATTATTAAACACATTTAGCCTGAGAATATAAATTTAAATATTTATTTTTTACTAAAATTATATTTTTTACTTAATTGACTTGTTACGTTAACTCTCACACGTTTATATTAAAATTTACAATTTAGTTATTCCACCTTTATAAGTTTTACGTCAAGGCTTATCTATATCAATTTTGACATATAATTATTTTTATCTTTATTATTTTTATTTAAAAATTAAAATTTTTATATCGTTAAATACTTTTATTTTGACAATATAAATTTAAATATTTGTTTTTCAATAAAATTAGATTTTTTTACTTAATTGACTTGTTATGTTAACTCTCACATATTTATTTTAAGATTTAAAATTTAATTATTCCACATTTATAAGGTTTTACGTCAATTCTTACAGTTTTACGTCAAAGTTTTTCTATGTCCATTTTGAACTATAATTATTTTTATACTTATTATTCTTTATTTAAAAATTAAAATTTGTATATCATTAAACACTTTTAGTCTGAGCATATAAATTTAAATATTTATTTTTCACTAAAATTATATTTTTTTACTTAATTGATTTGTTAAGTTAATTCTCACACGTTTATGTTAAAATTTAAAATTTAGTTATTCTACCTTTATAAGTTTTTACGTTAATTCTTACAATTTTACGTCAAGGCTTTTTTATATCAATTTTGAACTATAATTATTTTTATCCTTATTATTCTTTATTTAAAAATAAAAATCTAAATATCATTACATACTTTTAGCTTGATAATATAAATATAAATATTTATTTTTTATTAAAATTAAATTTTTTTACTTAATTAACTTATTACATTAACTTTTAAATATTTAGGTTAAAATTTAAAATTTAGTTATTTCACTTTTATAAGTTTTTACATCAATTCTTATAATTTTACGTCAATGCTTATCTATGTCAATTTTGAATTATAATTTTTTTCATTATTATTCTTTATTTAAAAATTAAAATTTATATATTGTTAACCACTTTTAGCTCGAAAATATAAATTTAAATATTTTTTTTCACTAAAATTAAATTTTTTTACTTAATTGACTTATTATGTTAACTCTCACACATTTACGTTAAGATTTAAAATTTAGTTATTTCATCTTTATAAGCTTTTACCAGTTTTATCTCAAACTTAAAAATTAAAATTTGTATATCGTTAAATACTTTTAGTCTGAGAATATAAATTTAAATATTTATATTTCATTAAAATTAGATTTTTTTTTTACTTAATTGACATGTTACTTTAATTTTCACATATTTACGTTAACATTTAAAATTTAGTTATTCCACTTTTATAAGTTTTTACATCAATTCTTACAGTTTAACGTCAAGGCTTTTCTATGTCAATTTTGAACTATAATTATTTTTATCCTTATTATTCTTTATTTAAAAATTAAAATTTGTATATTGTTAAACACTTTTAATCTGAGAATATAAATTTAAATGTTTGTTTTTCATTAAAATTAGATTTTTTTGCTTAATTGACTGGTTACGTTAACTCTCACACATTTACGTTAAGATTTAAAATTTAGTTATTCTACCTTTATAAGTTTTTACGTCAATTGTTACAATTTTACGTCAAGACTTATTTATGTCAATTTTGAACTATAATTATTTTTATTATTATTATTTTTATTTAAAAATTAAAATTTGTATATAGTTAAACACTTTTAGTCTGAAAATATAAATTTAAATATTTACTTTTCATTAAAATTAGATGACTTGTTACGTTAACTCATACACATTTACGTTAAAATTTTAAATTTAGTTATTTTACTTTTACGAGTTTTTATGTCAATTTTTATTACTTTATATTAAGGATTTTTAATCATAACTTTCAAAAACTTTATGTCTAAGTTTTTTAGTGACAACTTCAAATTACATGTGTTTTTATTTTTATTATTATACATTTTTAATTTTGACTTTTGATTTATTATAGTGATAATCCTATTTATAATATGAAATTTCAGCCATTGAATAAAAGCAATGCAAATAAATGATTTCTATTAATAAAGTATAAAAAGAGTCTATCAAAGAAAGAATTTTTAGTTTACCAGTTGAATTTGTTTATCAATTTTTTTATGAGTTTTAAATCAATAGCTGTAATTTAATTTCATAGATCAGATGATCTTTATTATTAATAATCTTATAGTAAAGTAAAAAATGATGACCTTACTATAGAATTTGCCGAAGGATGATGTTAATGTGCTTCCAAATCCTGTTTCTTAAGCTCAAAAACGGTGTGTCTGAATGCAAGAACACGTTCCCATGGCTTCCTGATTTTAAATTTACAAACAGGGGCTCTAAAAATCATTGTCCTTATTGCTGTCATCTCATCTCTTCTGGTGTCAACTAGCCAGTTACCCGGGAATGATAATGGGGTTTGCTGCTTGCTCCCCCAGTCCCCACCAAGGTTTTTTATTTTATTTTATCTGGCCAATCACAGATTTTGGTTCAATTTCAGTATACTTGCAAATAACATGAAAAAGGAAAAGAGTGAAGGGATCATCAGCTGATATAAAGGTCGAAGTCCATACGTGTCAATCTACTAATTGTGATGCATAATATGTGACAAGGCATGTGCAGATTGATAAACACTAATGCTCGTATAACGAATCGGGCCATCTTCAATCACTTTGAGAATTAGTGCTTAGCTTGTCTTTGCTTCGCCTGGCTGACTGGACTGCAAAATTGATTTTCCGGACTTTGGCCCTTTCTCTTACACCTCGGATAGTTTCAATTTTGATAGTTCAAACCCAGATGTGGAGGCATATTACCATGACTGTTATGTTACTTTTTTTTTCTATAATAAAGTGAGAATTTATATTATTTTAATTTTTTTATAAAAAATAGATTAAATTTATTTGATTTTGATAAAATAATAATACTATAGTTATGATTTAATAAAGTGTATTAGATTTCGCACTCAAGCATTTAGTTTATTGATTAGTGTATGATCTCTTTGTAAAAAAGAGCAACATTCGAATTTTCCTTCTCTAAATATATGTATAAGTGTATTAGAGTTCAATATTAAATGTGAGTTTAAGTGTAAGCTTATATAAAAAAATCTTAAGTCTTATAACGGATAAGATTAATTAAGGAATCATTATGTAAAAGAAATGGTAGGTCTCTTCTTTTGTCTATACAAAAATATTAAGATTCTCATTTATTAGAGAATTAATAGATCAAGGAATAAGAAAATATTAATACACTTAGAGCCTGTTTGGTCTAACTTTTTTTTAACTTAAAAGGTATTATGAAGCTCTTATGAAAAATAATAGCTTTTAAAATTAAGCTAAAGTTATTTGGTAAATTTCTTTTTATAAGTTTTTTTTATAAGTTATAATTTTAGTTAAAATTATCGTAGAAGGTATTTCTTTTTTTTTTTGAGAGGGTAATATTGTAATTATTTTTAATAAATGAGGATATTTTTTAAATAAAAATAAAAATTCTCTTATATTTTTAAAAGAAGAGAAGAAAAAGCTCCTCCTTAAAACTTTTTTTTAAGCTCTTTTTTTTTTTTAATTTTGTTTTTTTTTAAAAAAAAATTACTTTTTTTTTAAGAGCTTATCAAAAAATTATATTTGGCTTAACTTTTGCTTTTAAGAAGTAGATAAGTTGAAAAAAAGTTAGGCCAAACATGCACTTAATCTCAACAATTAATATGATCAATATTGATTTCATTATCAAATCATATACTAAAATCATACACAATTAATAAGAAGAAATGGTACATTCAATTCCTGCATGCATTATAAATCTACAAACTATCAAATAACTAAAATCTAGCTGGTTCTTTTCTTTATAGCAACTTATTCTTTTATGGATGAATGAATAAATTCAATTATTCAAGAAAGAATACAAGTGATAAAAGACGAGAAAAATATCTTGGTGGAATTTGTGAAGTGAGGATAGAACTAGGTTGGCAGAGTCTGATGATAAAAATTAAGCAAGCTGTTTGGCAATTTTCTGGGATAAACAAATCATATATAGATTGCAGAAAAGCGAGCTTCTGTCAATTATACTTCTCTGGTGCCTTTTTTTTTTTTTTCTTTCTTGATAGTTATGTTAGAGTTTCTCAAAGCAATGCATTGTTACCATCAAGTTGCATTTCCAGCCATTTGATTATCGTAACATCATTTTTGTAAATGATTCACATGCATTGTTCATCTTTTTCAGAAAACCTAAGCATTCCTGCATAATTTGGTTTTGATTAAGAGCAGGTTGATAGGTCGTTGAGTGATGGATGGAATTTACTATTCTATGTTATTGTTGCTTTTTGATCCAGCTCCTCTAGAACTTCTCTAATCATGGTTATGGTAGTACCTAACCCTGTTAAAAGGTAGAAATTCACACAACAATCACTGGATTTTACCAAATTTGCTACTGCTTTGAACGAGTCTTATCTAGGCTCATTCATATAGGAACTGAAGGTTGCTTTCTCTTCATTCGCCTAATACAAATGATCATTGCTATCACTGTTCTCACCATTGTTGTCATCATTATTATATTTCCTTTCTTTGAGAAAGGTTGGGATAAGAGGGACCTGGCAATGATGTGGGTAGATAATTCACGTTGAAAAGCTTCTTTGTTACATTTTGAATATTTGGACTTATCTGTGCACAAGGGATCAAAGTTCCCAACTACTACTAATAGTTAATTGGTCCACTCCTGTAAGCATTGATCTAGAACGAGAGTCGAGTTTGGATCTATCTCATTGAAAATGTCAGTTTCATATATCAAACGTCCATAATATAATATTTCCTTAAGATGTTTCTTTCTCAACCCATACAGACAACGATGGGTATGATCACCAGAAAAGTGATAAGAAACAGAATGGTATGAGAATCTTCATCAGCGAAATAATTGGTTCCCCTGTTTAAATTATTTATGTATGATGATTGATGTAATTTTTCTTAAAAAAAAAACACAAAAAGATAAGGCAAGTTTTCAATCATGGATCAACACAAAGGGAAAAAAGCCCATTGGCAATCATTTAAACAAAATTAATTTAAGCCCACATTATCTCATCCTCTCTTATCTCTATCTGCAGGGGAGAGGGTTAAATAAAAAAAAAAAAGAAAGAAAACTAAACACTACAAAGAAAAAGAAGTAAAATTAACTAGCAATGTTTGGCTTATAGAATCAATCATTCGCAACAGAAAACAATTTCTCCAAGCAGTAATGGAAATCTTAATTCTCCTCTCCATCCAGGAGCATTTCTTGATAGCGGCACTCCTGACTGCAAAAGGCTTTCTCACCTCTGCATTACAGTGTAAACAATTATCAGATTACGCTTTTAAACCTAAAACAATCCAGTTTTATCAGATAGAAAAAAGGAAAAAAAGGAAACGAACCTGTACATGTATATGTCAATTTTCTGTTCAAGATTCTTCTTGCATGTGTGACAAAAGCTCAGGAAACTCTCTGGTGCCGACTTGGGCTTATCCGGTAGAGTGCAATAGCTCTCTACAACGCAATTATCAAATATATGGGTGGTTTTAGGATTAGGCCCGTGAGATATCACGCATGTATAGTCCTCAGACAGCTCCATTTCCCTAACAGGAAGACATCCAGTGAACACCCGAGGAGAATCCTTTACATGGATACCAGAATCGGGAGAACCAAATGGTGATGATAAATGTGAATTCCTGTTCTTGATTCCAAAATAAGTTGGAGATATTGGAGAAGTAGTTGGAGAACGTAAAGATGATGGCAGTGGAGGAATCTGAACTCTGAGCTTGGCTCCAAACAAAACCATTTTGTTACTTGTCTCGCTAGAACTCTTATCCTCAATTGGTGTATCGTTGAGTGTATCGACTATAGCAAGACCAATTCCTTTTGAGTCTAATTTTTCAGGTAAGTGCTGCTGTTTGTTATTAGGTGAGAAAACTCTTGGGGATTTTGGCTGGTTGACATCAAAACCAAAGGGACTACCGAAAGGAAATAATGGTTTGTTATCAAGGATTGAAGTAGGACTCTTGACAGCTTCAGTATCGGGGAGACCCTTTGTGGTGAAAGCTTTAAATCTTGGAGAACCAAAGAAAGATGGGATTGGTCTAGTGTAATTCTGGGCAGGGGTTGATTGAGAGCTGTGATCAGCCATTAGAGCTTGCTTGCTGGTCACTGCTCTGGACCTATTCCTCAGCATAACTACCTCTTATCAGAAGTATATCAGCCCCCAGAAATTATAATATTAAACAACTACCATGAAAGAAATATAAAAAAAGGAATCAGATTAATTAGGCACAAGGAACATGAAATTGAAAGGGAAGAGATGGAAAGTCAGAAAAGAAATGAACTCACTTGGAAATGATTAATGTCACACCACCTTGAATTGCTGCTTGCGCTAGTCGCAGAAACCACTTTTAGCTGTTCAAAAGTAGGTAACAGAGAATAGAAAAAGGAAAACAAGTTCTCTGTTTTTCTGCTGAAACTCTACCTGGAAATCCCTCTCAAGCCCTTACACACAAATCCAAGCAAGAATTTTTATTTCTTAAAAAGAAACGCACACTCTGGGAAATTGGAATGCTTCCTAAATCTCTGTAGCCTCCATGACAGAACAGTATAAAAGAAACAAAACAACAAAAAAATTGGGTTTCCCTGTTTCTCTCGTCTTTTGTCCTAGTTTCTTCGATTAGCTGCTTCAACAAGGACAAGAATCGATACCCATCATAATAACCCGCATTCAAAGCACATGATCCAGAGCAGGCACAAACAACTGCTCTGCCATTCTTTTAACTGCAAAAAAATTGTATCTATGTATACTCGTGGGTGTTTCAGGAAAATATGGTAACAGATGTTTGCTACTCCCTATGAAAAGAGAACCATCATCACCATCCAGTAAAAGAAATATTGAAAGATAAGCCTCAATCTTTTTCTCTCTCTGATGCCTGAACTTTTACTTTCTGTTAGTGGGCTCTCATTCTTGACATCGATTTCACTCTGCCAACCTCTTCTTTATTCAGTTTATTCAGCCCTGCAAAATCGCCAGGAATTGGCAAAACTTTGCAAGAGAGAGAGGGAGAGAAAAGGTCAAGAGGCAAAAGAAGAAAAAAAAGCTTTAGCTTAAAATGGTGGAGCTTGGTTTTTGGGTGTGCCTTTTAAAGAGAGGGAGAGGGAGAGAGAGAAGCGTATGCATGAGAATTAGTGGTTTTTGCGGTAAAAGCCTGAAAACGTCCAGCGACAATTTCCTTTTTTTCTTTTTTTTTCTTTTCAATTCCCTTTTTTCCATTCTATAAAAAACTGAAGTGAGTTTTGTCCTTTAGTGGACAGAGTTTCAGAGTCCAGATTTTAATGGTATTTTGTCCTGACTTTCTTGCTCTGTTGTCAATCTTTCACCGAATTCTGCAGGGTTTCTGAATTCGGAAATAAACGCACGCACTCGAAGGAAATGATTATGATGTCACAGCTGAGCGGTAAATAGCTTTTCCTTCTCAGTTTTTCTGTTTTTTTCTTTTAAAAATTTACAACACTCGCTTTACCACCCCAAAACTGAATACTCTTTTTATCTTCAATCAAATTCATTAGCTACGGTTGTCATGTCAAAGACAAGCCAACGTCTTTTTTACCAATGAAGCGAAGTCAACAACGCCTGATATTTGCGATGGTTTAGTCCAATTCCACCTGCTGATGAAAAGGATGAGAAGCCTTTCTCAATAATAGTGATGATGTAACCAGAGAGTGATATTGGGCCATTTTAATTTTTATTCAATTACTGCAAAATGGCGGGGGATTAATATCTTGTAATTGTAAATGTCATTTGACTGTTAAAAAACTAAGAACTCTCATTTATAACACAAATGAGCTAGCAGAGTTTAGCAATAAAATAGAGTCCCGTATGGTTTTATTGCATTGAGATATTGCTTTTATATACCAAAAACAAACAGTTTTTAACACTTAAAATGTACAAATTAAACGGAAGGTTGGCCTTGGGGATAGAGGCTATATGGTTAAGGTAGAATAAGAGCATTCCAATTTTGTGTTTTGCATGTCATCGTAATTTCCCTTTAACCTTTTCCTTCTGATCTACTCTAATCTCGCCCTGTGTTCCTAAGAATGAAGTTGAGAGAATAATCACTCGCGCTCTTCCTCGTCTTTGTCTAAACTCTCAGGCCAATTAACACAGGCTACTGTTGCTGCGGAGGACAGAAATGGGACCTGAAAACTGCATGCACTATGTTTAAACGTGTAATTGAAAAGGTATTTGAAGTGCATGTGTCTTTGTCCTCAAAGCATTCATTGATGGGTCCAAAGTAAGGGTGGGAGACCAAGGGTAACTTTATTCTTGCATATAATCTTCATAATAATAATAAAAATGATGCTTTTATCTAACTCTCTTTCCAAACAAGCTTAGGCTTGGATAAGGATGAAAGGCTTCAATACAGCGCTTAAATGCAATTGATTACTAGCCAGTGTTGTTTAACAAACAAAATTCTGTATTTGAATACCTGAAGACATAGGCTTTCAAGACCTGGAATGAGACAAGGATAGGATGGTCCTTCAATCAAACGCCAATAATTAGCGAGGGACGGTGATTACCATTTAAAGCTATTAAATTTTCCAGACAAGTAAGTCATGGAAACAAAACAAATGTTATACTACCAGTAAGCAAAGTACATAAACATACATGTCTCCTTGGAATTCATTTCTCCTGCAAACAGGATTGCTATCATCGTTTTTCTTATTCCCAGTCACTTCATTCCTGTAGGATAAGAAACTTGTTAGGCTGGGAAACATTCTTAAATGCGCTGCTAATTACTTCAAAAGCCTCCATCTTCATGTTCAACTTCCACATATAAAGAGTAATTCAACAATTACAAGAAATCATAATTATATCTAGAAGATTTGATTTAACAACTCAAAGAAGATAATAACCACTTTATTTCTTGAGCATGACAAATGTCAATTTCCCAGAGCAAAATCAAAACAAATTTATTTACAAACAAAAACAAATATAAGTTATATAACTCTAGGGTAATCAATTTTTATGTGTGCGTGTCTTATTTGTCATTTTAAATTACACATAAGAAGTAAACAGGTAATTTTTATTTATTCCACAAATTCTATTTCGTCCTTTTCTAAATTTGAATACGTAATGTTTTAAGTTGGAATTTTAAACTCTATCTGTCGAAATGCTCTCTTGAACACCAACGTTATCGAATTTCATTAAATAAAACTTACATTCAATTTACAATGTAGTAAAATCAATGCATTAATAAATATGACATTATATATATATATATATATATATTATTTATTATTTATATCAAAGGGCGGTAATACAGTCTTTTGACTGTACGGGGCACTCGAAACAAACAACTTGACAGATGGTGACCAATGGCAAGCCTTATGACCCCCTTGACACGAAAAACAAATCCAAAGCAAAAGCATGACGTGCACAA
This sequence comes from Theobroma cacao, assembly GCF_000208745.1. Classification (NCBI taxonomy): domain Eukaryota; kingdom Viridiplantae; phylum Streptophyta; class Magnoliopsida; order Malvales; family Malvaceae; genus Theobroma; species Theobroma cacao. Next base: position 29,456,492 of record NC_030850.1, on the reverse strand, counting down.
GGAAACAACCAAACACTTAGGCCCACAATTTCATCAATCATCATCCAAGAAAAATAACTTAGGTCCACCAATTATGTGTGCGTATTTCTGATGGGGGGTGGGGTCCGTTAGTGGAGGTGCTGGGCCCTTTGAAAGGAACGGTAGGAAGATGAGGATAATAACACTCAGCAGGGTCTTTTGCAGTTTTCTGCGGAGAGACGCAAACTCACTGCCGTTTTTATATTTTTTGTCACGTCAATTTAATCGACAGTGGGACCACAGTTGGGCCCCACTTAAAGGCTGACCCAACCTTGGGCCCATTTTCTATGGGCAGATGGGTAATGCTTGGCCGAAGTCTCTGTTTTCTGAATTACAAAGAAAGCAGTAGTACTAAATAATTAAATAAATAAAACAAAAAGAAGAGGGGAGAAAGAAAACAAATACACAAATTGTTTTCTTGTTTGTTTCTTTCTAGTGTTGTACTTACCGACTTAAAGACTCGATATACTCTAGGCTACAATGCATAAATATTATTTGAAGTCATGTAATCTCACCGTTCAGATGTTGCGTTTTATTTATGGAGATGAAAGTCTTGGTAGGGGATTAATTATAAGATTATACAGAGGAACTTTTTATTTATTCAAGTAATAACCTATTTAATGTTTTTAAAGATAAAATTTGACAATAATTCAATTGGAAAATCTGAATTCCCCAAAAGATATTTGTGGGGCTTAGCACAGAATTACTCTTTATATTAAAAGCTTGACAATAAAAACTACATCTCTATTTGATTTTGGGGCCTTTATGTTTAGAAAATGATTAAGTTTACCATGATTACCTTGAGAAGGGTCATTAAATGAGAGGACTTTTGATAAGATAGAAAGGAAAAAAAAATAGTTAACAAAAGTTGTTATATAGCACACAATGAATCATTATAAAGTGTTAGGTGTCATGCACTCACTTATGTAATTACTTATTAAAATTCAGCAGTGGTTAAGTTAATATTCGAAAGAAAAATAAAGGCACTTCTTCTATACAAGTTGCTTACATTTTTACAATGAACCATATGCATACATGCGGATGAAGTTTGTTTGACCCCAGATCGGGTATCTTGGTTTAGGAAGTACAATGTTGGAGGTTTTTTGTTTGTCTTCTTTGGTAGAGTTTGAGAAAGAAATGCTCACCTTTCTTGAGTGGTTTGTACTTTGAACCAAAACTCAATCTTAAGGAATTTTTACTTTTACTATTATTATTATTATCATGACTTCAACTATTTTTACTTTTGATTGACCAAAAAGTTTGAGAAAGGCAAAACACTGTTATTTAGGCAGACAAAAGTAAAGATTACCTACATTCCTTGGCACTATCCCAAAATTCTGTAAGCCCACTCAACCAACATATATATATTTTGATGGTTAAAGAGGATTGCTACAGGGGTGGTACCCTTTATTCCTGCAGGAACTTTAATAGAGATGGAGCATCTGTCCTGCTAATCTAAACATCTTACCAAAAATAAAAAAAAAATAAAAGAAGGCTTCCCATGTCCCTTTAGAGCATCATTTGAGTGTGCTAATTGTCACAAAGATGCCTGGTTTAGCCACCTAGCCATAATTCATCTCTTCATCTCTCCTTCAGTCAATTGTATTTTAACCTTAGGTTTTTCAGATTCCAAATTCTCTTCAATTTTAATAACTTTTCAAATATATATGTATTATATTATTTAAGATTCAACGATTCCAAAAAAATTTGGAAACTAGGATAATGATAAAATAAGAAGGAAGGATTATCCTTGGCATTTTTCCTTTTGATGATTAGAGAGTTACAGAAGCATGGTGCTTTTCCTTGAAGAAACTCAAAAGTCTCTCTCAGTGTGTGGTTGGTGACACCATGAAAACCTAATTTTCTTCGATGCATATCACTAGCCTTATCTACTCCATGAATTTCTGTCACAGGCACGTCCCTTTCGATCAAACCCCAATTATCCAAAGACCTAGATGGCATGATTCTACTTGTCGGCGGTGCCACGTGGCGATACGCGCAATAGGAAGGAGAGTAAAAAGGACCACTCCTCTTCACGGAAGTTGTCGTTCGTCAGATGCTTCCCCCGTCTCAGCTAAAGTGGTAGAGCCTTTTCTCTCTCTCCCCAAATAAGTTTTAGTGTATGCAACAATGAGTTTTTATTTCGGAAGATTGGGAGATATAATTTGTTTGTTGGCTGATCAGGCTTTTGATTGTTCACTCATACGAGAAGACTGAAGAGAGATGGTGACGGTGGTGTAGGCGCAAGGGGCCCTTCAATCCAGTGGATTGTTCTTAATTTGTGTAGCCAAAGACAAATTTAAAAAATCTTTTTGTTTAAGTGTCTGTGGTGATTGGTTGCCTTCCCGAAACTGAAGTGCCAAGTTGAAGGTTTTAGCTTCGGCCTTAGCCTTACGGCCCAGACCCCAGAGTTGGTTGTGAACTTGTGGTATAATGTTGCATTGAGACAAATTGTCTTTTTGACAAAGGAAGGAAAACAAGAAAAGTTATACCAGCAAAACGTCGTATCGATTGATGTTATATGGGGTTCAAAGACATGTAACTAGACTTTAGCATGATCTAAAATGGACCCAAAATGAAATGGTGAACGTGATAATGACGTTTATCCCAGCTAGTATCTACCCTAAGGTCATGTTTGGTAGGTAAAATGGCTAAGTTATTCTTCCTCTATTCTTTACAAAATTTTATCTCCTTGTTTGGTTTATTTTTGGAGAAAGAATAATCATTTTAAAAGGATTGGTTATTCTTTAAAATTAGGCAAAAACTTGAAATAGATAATACCATCATCTCTCATGGTATTAGCTATTTCATACTTATAAAAATAAAATTTATACATTTTGGACTAAAATGTTATTATTTATTTTTAAAAATTACAAATTTAAATTTATAAAATTAATATTTTTAAACTAAAAATTAAAATATTTTTAATATTTTAAAATTATAAAAATTTATTAATTAATCAAAATATTATTTAATCAATAAATTAAAAATTTATTAATTATTAAAAAAGAAAAAAAAAAAAAAAAAAAAAAAAAAAAAAAAAAAAAAAAAAAAAAAAAAAAAAAAAAAAAAAAAAAAAAAAAAAAAAAAAAAAAAAAAAAAAAAAAAAAAAAAAAAAAATTTAAATTTAAAAATATTAATATTTTAATCATAATAATATTTGAATTATAAATTAAATTACCCATTATTAATATTTTCAATCAATTATAANAATTATTAATATTTAAAAGATAAAATTAAATAAAAATAAATAATCATAATAAAATTTAAATTATAAATAAAATATTAATATTTAAATGATAAATTATTAATATTATAAATAAAATATAAATTATTAATATTTAAAAAATAAATTGAAATAAAAATAAATAATCATAATAACATTTAATATTAATGATTAAAGTATAAATAAAATATTAATATTTAAACTATCAATTTTTAATATTTTTAAATAAATTATACATTATTAATGTTTAAAAATAAAATAATTTAAAAATAAATAATCATAATAACATTTAAATTATGAATAAAATATTAGTATTTTTTAATATTAATTATTAGATTATAAATAAAATATTAATATTTAAAAATAAATAAAAATTAAATATATTATATAATAAAAGGTATTTTTGTCTTTTTTTTTATTTTTTTTTTTTAAAATTATTTTACCAACTAAACACTGTAATACGTCATAATAATTATTCCTACTCTATTCTATTTATCATACCAAACTACGTAATATCTATTATATTCTATTTTCATTTTATTTTATTCTCACGTAATAATTATTTTATTTAATTTCTATTTATTTCGTGAACTAAATGTGCTATAATAATAAATAGTTATGGCAAAGCTATTTCTGAAGCAAATTCCTACAGTATTAAAATTTTGAAACTTTTGAACCAACTCCTGTCAAGTCAAATTTACCTCATTTTCTTCCTTTTTCTTTTCAAATAGAAACAGAGAAGGAAAAAAAATCTACTCTCTCTCTCCAAAAGTTTAATTCTTAGTATTAAAATTTTTCCTTGAGTGTCAAATTGAAGAAATCATCAAGATCTTCAGTAGGCAATTCCCACACGGTTTTGTCTGTTTCATTGAGGCAAATAAGCCACCATATTGTCTAATCAATAATAAACCCACCAGCATAAAGCTAAGCTGGACAGACCCTCATCCCTAGGCCCCCTAAACTAATTATTTCCTGGCAAGTACCTACTCTCCCCATCTATGACAAAAACCATATGATCAATTGATGACTTTCCCATTGCCCAAACTATTGTCTTATCAGTTTTTTGTGCCACTGACGCCGCTGTTTTGTTTGCTGTACGCAAGAGCTTGCTCTTTCCAGGTCAATACCTAAACAGTGGGCTAAAAAGCACAAAGACGTATTCAAATTTCTACATATCTCTGTCTCTTGCCTAAGCTTGACCCAATTGCAAGCCTTGGCTCATCGGTCCAAAACCACACCCAACTGAACTCTTTCGGATTGACAAGATACAGCTTTTGAACTCCTTCGGATTGACAAGATACAGCTTTTTGTTTGTGGTAATGGACAGTTTACCTCTAAAAGATGATTAATTTAACATCTCTTATTTTAAATATGTGGTCAAATAGTCTTCAAAAGCATCCATGATTACACTCCATCATTAATCATGCACACCAGCTTCGCTGATATCTCAGAAAACTACTAGACATACTTTCTTATGGTGATGAATAAATAACTAATGTTACAAGCAGTTCAACGTCATACGCTCACAAAACTCAATTACAAGGCAAAAGCCGCAAAAGTGGGTTTACCTCATTTTCTTATCATTTCTGGTTCTCTTTCTACACTCTCGTTTCTCGACAGAATATTGCTTCTTAATTAACAAATTGCACATTGCTGTTTTCACGGCTTCGGCAGCTGCCGAGAACACCTTTTCATCAATTGAAATACTTCCCTGCAACTTCTCCAGCAGTTTTGCTCCACCAGGTATTTCACAATCCCCCAGAACAACTGGCTCCTGCTCCAATGAATCGGGACTGCTTTTTCTAAAACCAGATATCACTTTTACTCGTGACAAAGACGAGTGATCAGAACCACTCAACTTAGAGGCACCTGTTACCATCCACAATAATCCTCCAGAAATGCTGCTGCCTAGGCTTGTAGGAATGAAATTCTCCCCCACAATTGAAACCACCTGTCAAAATCAACAGATATACACGAAATATTAGTTACTTGTGCATTTCAGTAACCATACTTCTGCATTTAGGCGTTTAGCCTCTTCTGGATAAACCAGAAAGTTTGGTTAACTCAAGGAATATCCTATCAAAACAAGACAAATTCTGCGCCACATTTGATTTGGGTAAAAGGCTGCTGTGGATAAGAAAATTGCAGATTACTATATAATGTCAAGCACAGGTAATGAAACAGATCTCTAAGGTATGCAAGTAAAACCATCCTTTAGACAATTGGAAAGTCGCTTTGTTGTTGTTTAAGTTATAGAATTTACCTTGACAACAGAAAGAGTCTCAGATGGAAGGTTGCAGCTCAACAACATTATTCCTTGCAAACTAGAACATAGAACACTATGCATGTTATTATAATTAAACAAACACAAGAATCATTGAAGGCGAAGAAAATCACTAATACAGAATACTCAAAATCTCACCTTTGAATGGCCACTGCAATAAGGGTACAATCTGGGATTGTGCATATATCAGTAACAGTTGAACAGTTAGCTTCACTTGTGTCAAACTTTAATTGTTCTGCCTTCAATAAGCAAGTACAAGTAAAACCAAGTGAGATACAATGGATAACAACAAAATCCAAATAAAACCAATTGTGGTGGCACCCGAGCTTCCAAAATACCAATTGCCTTTCCTTCTAATCAATGTACCCAAAACTCTGATTCCACGATCATTTTCCCCATTGTGTCTTTATGGAAAATGGAAAATGGAAAAGCAGTCATTTAATAAAATTAAAGAAAGGAACTTTTCTTTTAGAGGAGCAGAAGAGAAAGAAAGAGAGACCAAGGGGATCTATGAACAACAGAGTTGAATTATATTTTTTCCAAGATTAGCAAAACATCATCAGGAATCTCCAGTAAATTTCATAACGAGAGATACCTTTGCACCAACTTCACAAGTATCAAGAAGGGATCCAGATATAACATCCCACATGCGAACCTGAAGAAGCAACACTAGTCCATTTTTCACCAAATTTTGCAACTTAAAAAGTTAAAGCACAAGATGAAAACAACTTTGCAGATTAATTAAACAAAATTCTTAATACTCACAGTTGAATCACCACTTCCAGACACAAGAATACCCTGCAAATAATCTGGAGTGCAAATGAAGGCAAGGCAAGAAACAAACCTGTAAACAGATTAATTTAAATGAACAACTATCTTTAATTATAGAAATAGAATTCTATATTTCTCAGAGAAAATAATGGATACATATCAAATCTGGTTGCTAAAGAGTATTTTGCACAGTTAGATAATCAACCTACTTGAGTACTTGACTAGGGATCAAGCAAGTATGGGCATGCCAACGCCCTGTGATTCAGCACTAAAATTTTGTTCAAAAGAGATTGTCTTAAACCAAAAAACCGCATACAGTACCCTTCCATTATGTACAAATCACACCAATGCAAGAGAAAAATGTGATCATAAAAACTCACTCACTCCTTATGACCAAGACAAAAGCTTTGAATCTCATGAGCTCCATCTAATGGCTTCTTGGGAAACACTGTAACCTGTCAATAGAAAAATCATGTAAAATAGTGCTATATCAAGCAATATACTATCATGGTTATACAAAGGGTGGACAATGATGGTTTACACGAATTTTAAAATCTCTGTCGGCGCTAACAATAAACCGTCCATCTGGTGAAAACTCCTGTAAATAGGACACCGTAAGTATTTGGTATCTATCGGGCGAACCATGTTGGCAACAACAAGTATGTACCAATAGAAGTGGTAATAATCCTTGAAAGTGGAAAACAATGAATTCACAAATAACATTGCACGTTGAATAGGATTCAGAATAGCCACTCAATTACCAAGCTAGTAATGATGCTACAATAATGACCAAGCAATGGAACTGCCTTCCTGTTAAGAGGAGCTTCACTTCCATCAACCCCTGGAAGATCCACCACCCAAACCACTCCAAATTTGTCAGCAAAACAAACATGAAGACCATCATTGCTTACGGCAAGAGCACTCACTCTCTTTTCAGAATACCTGCCATTTAGTGTATTCATAATTCATCACTAAAACAAAGTAAACTTTCCACAAACATAACAGGAATTAGAACAAGAAGAAGAAAAAAAGCCAGTTGGGTTGTTTAAGAACTTACACAGTAGAAATACAGCGCCAAGACTCGGTAGACCAAACCTTGACAAGCTTGTCATCTCCAGCAGATACAAAGAGCTTTCCGTTTGCTCCATATTTAATAGCTCTTATTGAATCATTATGAGAAGCACCGCCAGATTCATCCACCAAAGTAACAGCGCAATCTTCTCTGCGAACGACCAAATTAAAAAAAAAAAGAAAAAAGCTCATTTCTTTACAAAATTTGAGTGAACAAAAATTGATTTGAAGTATGAGAGCAGGGGGAGAAGAAGAGGGGAAGAGAGTGCTTACGGCACATTGAAGACACGAAGGTCCGACCCGACGGAGACTGCAACGGAGTTCTGGGTCGGGTGGACGGCAATAAGGGCGGGAGCAACTTCCACGTCTTTATTGTTTTGTTTACTTTCTTCCATTTGAGTATCTTGCTCCGTTTTGTTGACGTCGTCGTGTTCACACTCTTCAATTGGAGGATCTTCCATGCTTGCGCCTCGCCGTCGAAACTAAAGGGGCGGAGGTCTCTAGGGTTTTAGTGGTGTTTAAGCTTACCGGTGGGCTTTCAAGTCATCGGGCTCTTAAGTTATAAGCCCATCTTCGTAGTTGTATCTTTTTAAATGGAATTTATTAAATAAAAAATAAAATTCACGACTACAATAGTATGGTTTTTATTGAAGAGTTTTGATCATACACATGAACATGATGTTGAATAAGCAAATGGTTGTCCAGTGAAATCCTAAGAGAGGAAAATTAATTGTCACTGATTGAAAAGTGGAGTAATTATTGATGTAGCTATATTTGATGCATGAGCTTGAGCATGGAGTCGTAAAATGAAAAGGGCAAAAAGCAAGGCGAAAGAATATTTATGGCTTACAAAACGAACATAAGGTAGCCAATAAAACGATCATTTCTCGTCTCCAATAGGAGGAATTCAATGCCTCGACAAGAGTACACTTTTCACAACAAAACCAACTGCTCTAAAAAACAGTGAGACACTTAAATTCTTAGCTGAGTAGAGCCATAAATTGTTCCTCGGCATTTTGTCATTGGAGCTGCTTGACGCCATGTCGGTCTATCACCGCCAACTGTCCAGCTATCCACATCAGACATTGGTTTCATATCCCAATTAAATCGGTCAGGGCCAATCACCCCTCCTATCACGTAAATTTCATCTCCTAGTCCCGTCATCGCAAACCCGATTCTCCTACGAAACTCCGAGGCAGAAATCACCACCTTTCTCACTTCCTTTTCCTGCTTGAAAATAAGTCCATGGCTCATCACGTAGAGGGCTCCCTGTACAACTGCCATTGGACCCTGGAGCCAACCATAATCCTCCACTGTCCACCCAGACCCCATATGGTCCAAGACTTGCACTGTAGATAATCCCTTGTGCAAGACATGCACCTTTCCTCCAATAACTAATCCTGAGCATGCTGAATTATGAGTGCGGTGGAGATCAGGTATTGGAATCCACACATCCTTCTCAGGATCATACATTTCTGCTTGAGATATAGATTTTCTGCAGCTGGTGAAGCCACCAGCAACGATGACCTTTCCCTTCAAAACGCAGCATGCAAACATGGCACGAGGTAAGATCATAGATGCACGTTGAGCCCACCGACGCATTATAGGATCATATGACCAAACTTCATCAGTTGCAAAACTCCCATCTTGATCACCAGTTGATGGGTCAACAGCATCACTCCCACCACCAAGCACAAACAACTTTCCACCAGTTGAGACCACACCAAAGTGGGCAAGGTGCCTGATCTTTGAGGGAAGGACAGGAAGAGTAATCCAAAGGTCGCGGAGAGGATCATACATCTGCCATAAATTCTCTGGATCAAAGGCGCACACACACAGAAGTTCCTCTGCTGAGCCAACCTCCTGTCGAGCCTTAAACAGCTCAGGGCTATGAATGGCAGCTCTCCAGGAACGAGAAACAAGCTCCAACTTAGGATAAAGGTAGAAGGGAACCCGTGCTATGCACCTAAGGGCAACAGCATCTGGAAGACCTTCAATTAATCCAGACATACTAACCAAGGTTTCATCTGATTCCAGCGATTCTTCACTAACAAATTTTTGCTATGTCAATCACAGCAATGGAATATGCAATCTGAAAGAGCAAATTTGGAACTCGTATTTTAGAACCAAATGAATTTCAGAAATAAGTTGTTAATTAAAGTCCAGTTGGATCTCAATGAAAAGAATTACTGCATTGGTTTTCAACAGCATTAGCAACACAATTAGAATTATTGAAATCATTGAAAATAGCAGTGTTAGGCACCATCTCAGTGTCACCAACATCGGCAAAAAAGATAGCAATCATGCCATAGTGTGAAGGTGAAACAAAAAGAAAGAGCAACTATAACATCAAAATTTAAATCTTTCCTTTAACAAGCAAAATTCTCCAAAAGACACCCAAAGGATATTGAAATCCCTATGAAAGAAAAAGTTTCACTTTCAATGTGGGCAAAGTCAACTTGGGAGTAAAAATAGAGACTTCATACAGTTATGTTTATTTAAGTGTGAAGTCATGCTTTCACAATAAAATTCCTTTTTGAATACCAAAGCAAACAACAAAATGTAATCCATTTTTTATTTGTCTATGCAACATAGCTCATGAGCAAAAAAATTGAACTACAGTCCTTATGTTGAAATAAAATAACTAGCTCCATTGCATATTATGTTTTATGGCAATGAAAGCTAATGATCAAGCAGACATCGCAACAACATATCTAGGGGTATTTCATCAGTGAACTTTTCATACCAAGAGTTCCAAGTGTAAGAAATCATCTCATCAACAGTTTTTAAGTGCCTGAAGAAGCATAAAAGGCTTGGTGGTTTAAGAAATGAAGGAAAAACCAACTGATTAACCCAAAAAGACAAATGTGCCTTAATGGAAATTACCTGCATTTAACATACTTGTTAATATGATAAAATAGCATGTAATTTAACTCCCTAAGACTTCATTTCCATGCTTGGGTGATGTAACCGAAAAGTTTAGGACAATTAGAACTCAACAATTAGAGTTAGAATAGAGTTGATTGTGTTGGAACAATAGAAAGATAATTGTATTTTCAAAAAAAACCTCTTGAATAGATATTCAAAAAACAAAAGATAATAATAATAATCTTCTACCTAAGATACCTATTTATAATAGTTAAGATAAATCCTAATCAAATAGTAATTCTAATCTTAAATAAAGACTTAAAGTACTAAAATTCTAATAAAGATAAGAAAAAGAATCTCAAACTAAACAAAATAAAGAAAATAAAATCCTAAGCTAACGAAAATACTAAATAAAATAAAATTCTTAATGCGCCTGCATCAGTCCCCTCGGGTTAGAAAAACTCGGCTCCGACGAGTTGGCCTTAATACACTCTTCATAGGTGGCAGAATTTACTTGTTTCAATTTCTTTTCATTACCACATTCAGCTCCAAAATTTTCAACAGATAAATACCCATTGATTTTGCTGATCTTGCTGTTTGTACAACTTGAAGTTACTGATTTCTTAATCTCTTCTTTAAGTGGATATAAAGTATATATCTTGTTATCTTTGTAGAAGGAATAGGTATTTGGCTTCGTCTTGTGGTCCATATCGTGATCATACAACCACGGTCTACTAATAAGAATATGACCAACATCCATTGGCACAACATCACATAGGGCCTCATCATCCAAGTTGTCTCCCATAGTGAATTTCACCAAACATTGAGTATTTATCGGTACTTCGTGTCCTTTCTTTATCCATCTAATCTTGTAAGGATGAGGATGTTTGCTTGTAAGAAGCTTCAATTTGTCTACTGCCTCTTTTGAAATAATATTTTGCACGCTTTCTCCATCAATAACGAGATCACACACTTTACCTTCACAAATAACATGTGTGCGAAAAATACTTCGCCTCCTCTAATCTTCTTCTTCCTCATTGATTGTTGTAGTCATCACTCTTTGTACCACCAAGGACTCACCTTGTACAGGATACACATCAATTTCCTTTATTTCCTCATCATATTTATCATAAATGGGTTCTAATTCCTCTTTAAATTCTACTAAGTTTACCCTTCTTTGTGAGCAAGCAAAAGAAGTGTGTCTCTTCTCCCCACAAGTAAAACATCGAATATGAGAATTACTGCCTCGTTTATTTGTAGAAGAACCAGAACTGTTTTGTCTACCATAAGGCATTATACTCTTGCCTTTATCGTTCTTTTCAACATTGGTTGCAACCCCATTAGTTTTATTGGTTGTGATAGCCTCTTGATAATTTTGTTGGGATGTTTGGTAACCTTGTCTTGCTCCAAAATCATTTTGCCAATCGGTGCCATATAAAGCCTTTCTAGCACCGTAGCGTGAAACCTTTCTTTTTGCTGATAAGGCATATTGACGAGCATCTTTAATGTTGTACAAACGAACTACTCCCATCTCGTCTCTAATAGAATGATTTAAACCAGCAAGATAACGAGAAGTAATTTGTTCGTTACTCTCAGCTAACCCAACCCGAATTGATAGGTTATTGAACTCCGATGTATACTCCTCAACGGTTATGTTATTTTACCTCAAACAATGAAACTTTTCATATAATTTCATAGTATAATCAGCAAGTAAAAATTACTTTCGTAATTTGCTTTTTATGTGTTCCCAAGTGCTGATTTTAAGCTTACCTTGTCGTGCACGTTGCTCTTCAACTCTCTTCCACCATTGAAGTGCAGTACCCTTCAATTTCAACTTCACAAATAATACTTTTCGATTTTCCGTCATAGGTTTTTATTCAAAATAATTTTCCAAACTAGCTTCCCAATCCAAATATTCCTCCGCATGAAATTTCCCATGAAAATCAGTTACTTCGATCCTGATTCCTCCACCGTTTAAATCAAGAGCATGTAAAAACCGACCCTCCAATCCAACTCTTGCCGCTTGATTTGCGAGTCCATCTTCATGAAAGGGGTTCTCATTCTCAAATTCATCATCATCCTCGAGATCGTGAATCTCAAGGGGGTTGTGGTCACCTTCCGGATTTTCCATTTGGGCTTCCATTGATTCCTAACGCTGCAAGGCTTGCACAGCCCGGGTCAAGTCATCAATCGTTCTCCGCATCTCTGCCAACTCAGCTTGTTGGGGCTGATTGCCTCTACGTCGACCTCTGCCTCAACCAACCATAGTCTCCTAGCGCAAATCCTTACAAGATAGTAAGATCGTTTGCTCTGATACCACTTGATGTAGCCGAAAGGTTTAGGGCAATTAAAACTCAACAATTAGGGTTAGAATAGGGTTGATTGTGTTGAAACAATAGAAAGATAGTTGGGTTTTCAAAAAAAACCTCTTGAATAGATATTCAAAATAACAAAATATGATAATAATAATCTTCTACTTAAGATAGCTATTTATAATAGTTAAGATAAATCCTAATCAAATAGTAATTCTAATCTTAAATAAAGACTTAAAGTACTAAAATTCTAATAAAGATAGGAAAAAGAATCTCAAACTAAACAAAATAAAAAAAATAAAATCTTACGCTAACGAAAATACTAAATAAAATAAAATTCTTAATGCGCCTGCATCATTAGGACTGCGGTATGCATGAAATATTTCCAAATAAGAAACAAAGAGGTAGGAAAACATGACATTCTAATTATCATAGTGTTTCCATCAAACAAAACATACAACTGCAGCAACAGCTGTAAGATACCATCATAGAAGTTGCTTTATTGGAAAAAAAGCAGCATTTTTATCAAAAGAATGGCCCACCACATTCTGTTTCAGAAAAAAAAAATAGTTCAAGTAGAAACAACAAAAGGAGTCTCATGTATATCTACCATCTATTAATTAATACAAATGTGAGGCTTCCAGCCTACTATCTTAAAAAATACTAATCCCTCAACTAATGCACCTTCCACAATTACCGAAACAAAGCCCAGAAGTTTTTTCTTGGTTTCTATATTAACTTTCTCCTCTAGAGAGAAGATATTTTCTTAACAAAGGGTGGAGAGATGGAAAGGAAAGAGAATCCAAAATACTCGTAAAGGAGAAGACAAACAAAAGAAGTGGGGTGGATGGAAGAAAACAACCTTTTGGAAGAGTTCAAATAATGACAATGAGTAATCTCAGACATAAAATTTGATTTAACACATCTTTTGCATCCAAACTTCTAAGCAAGTAGGAAGAATGTGGATAACACCTTCAGATATTCACCACTGGATACTTGGATTTACAATTTGCAAATGTATAAATGTCAAGTATAGAGCCCAGCTACGAATTTTAGTCCATGGATTTCAGACTTCCGGCATTATCCAAATTTTTACAGTAAAAAACTCTTACCAAAGAATTGCTCCTAAATGAAAACTTAACTCAAAGGCCCAACCTTTTAAAGCACTAACATTGCAAGTCATTATAAAGTTTTGTCCTTCAGCTCATTTTCAGAGCACTTGTGAAAGCTAATACTTTGAGAAAACTCTGGAAGATCCTCCAAGAAATAAATTAATATTGAAACTGAATTCCAGTTCCTACCTGTATAATGCATCAGTTTATACTTATCTGCAAAAACATAGCAGATAAGTTACCATAGCTGAGAGACTAGACTGTAATGACTGACAAACAATCTATTTTCTTCTCCTCAGGCAGACTTATCTAACAAATGATACTGCACTGAATTCGACAAACAAGAAATAATATATATATTTCATGAAATTTGGCTCAAATAGAAACCCAGATCAGAAATTATATTGCAATAAGCTTCAACCACAAGCTACCACTAATATATGCATATGAATTCGGAAACTTTAAAGATCTAGGATAATATCTTTACATTGTTCAAGTATCAATATTTATATAAGCATAAGCAATTTAAAAGAAGAAAGGCAACAATTCCGACATCAAAATATGATCCACGCCAAAACCCTGACTTCACAGTAAAATGGACACATTTCCACAAACGACAAGCACAAGAATCTAGCACATTTACAAACAAAAGTGGCATCAGAATACATTTCATTGCCCCGAATCAACCGAATTTCACCATCACAGACAAACAGACTTCTATTTCACTTTATCAACCTTTTAATCCTAACCCAGAAAAAAAATCAAAACATCAAATTGCGAACAAAACCCTAAAATTTCAGCCGTATGAACAAAAAGAAACTTGCTATTAAAAAGGACTGCAACCAACGTCCCTGCACTTTCAGATAAACCCCACTTATAATTCAGCATAAGGAAGAAAGGGTATTCCATAATTTGAAAATTAAATTCAAATTCTAAGGAACTGCCAACAAATATCGGTTAAAAAATAGGCCAGTGAGGAAAAATGGCTCAAATTCTAAAGCGTCTTAAATGAACAAAGCGAAGATGCCTTACCTGAAAGCCAAGACCCCGCAAAGAAGAAAAAATTTGAGCTTCGTTGTTGAGAGAGAGGGGGGGTGGTAAGGGGAGGGAGAGGGAAGAGAGAAAGCGAAACGGCAGCGTGTAATTGCCTGAGAAGAGAAGATATGCGGCGGAGAGAGAGAGAGAGAGACTTTTCACAGCTAAGGAAACGCTGAGTTACAAAAACAATTTTTTTCCTTTTTCCTTTTTTTTTTTCTTTTTCACTAATCTTATTAGGATTTTGTAGATTGATTATTTGATTGAACGTAATAAAGACTTTTGTTTTTTTGGAAGTAGTAACAAAGACTTTTGGTTAAAATATATATATATAAAGAATAAAGATGTTTTTTTTAATTTTATGAAAACTATTTTTTAGGTTTCCTTAAATAAAAAAAAAACTTTTTTGGTTCTAATTTTAGGACACCTCTCTACAACAAACAGAATAAAGCGTGTGGATATTCCACTTCGGATGGCGTTTTCTTTACTCCCTAATTTCATTTTTTGTTGACACGTACACGGCACGTGTTGAAAATGACCCTTTGTTTTTTCACATTTTCCTACTGGTTATTTATTTTATTGTTTTCTTTTCTAAGCACCTAAAAATCAAACTATGGAAAAGAAACTATCTACTATCTTGTAGCCATTTGGTACAAGTAAAGGGCTACCCAACTCTAACTTCAACATAAGATAAAATTTTAGGATACATTTGCACCCAATTTTTCATAAAAAAAATTAATGTATTATGATAAAAATAACTAGGCCATGATAATATTAATTTTCAAAAATTGGGTAGGTTGGGTAGAGAGTCATACTTCAACCATAATACTCTTGGTAAGCAAAATATATATATATACACATACAATAGGTGTAAATGCATTAAATCTCAAAAGAATATATCTTGAAAAAAAAAAAGAGTTCCCAAGTATTTAAATTAGGTGAGTTCGGTAATCCAGTTAATTTAGCAAAATTTAATTACAAGTAATCGGGTTTGAATTTATCGGAAAACAATCAAGGAAAGGCCTAAGGAGGATTAGATAAGCCTATGGTCTATATATTAATACTAGACTAGCAGTAATATAGGTGCATATCTTGAAGCTAATTTACACCCAAAAAGAAAGAAAATCATTAAATTTGTGACTTTAATTTGACATTTACTGATGCACACTGACAAATATGTGGCAGCGATGCAAATGGGGGTGAACTCTTTCTCTCATTGTACATGAATGAGTTCGTCCTATAATTAAGTTAGGTGCAGGTGCATGGGGTTTAATTTCTTGGCTCGCTCACATCGCATCACAATGGATCAATATCTTTATTGATGGTGTTTGAATACTGACGTTGATTGATGACTTGACCTAATTGATTGATAAACACGACTTTCTAGAGTTAATTTTCGCTAACCCCTTGTGTATTGGGTTGGTCTTTGCTCGGGCCCAGTCCTGGACCAAACCCAGAGTCTTTGGCCAGGAGCCGGCTTTGACCGGAAACTCCTCATAAATTTTGCTGTCAAATTCGTACTAACTTCCTTTTGAATATGACAAGCGACATTTGTTAAAGCGTCTAGGTTACCATCAACGTGTCTTAAGTCCCAAGTTTTGCTTTCTAAGCGTGACATTATGATTTCAATCTGAAAGTTATGCCTCTGCTTAGTACACCAGTGATAATTTACTCTCAAGATCTTATGACTAAGCGTGCTATATTTATGAAAATGCAAAATATATTTTTATTAGAATTTTAGAAATCTGAAGAAAACCAAATAACCCAATACAATCCCCAAGAAATTATTCCTCCGAATAATTTAATAACACATCCTTAAATCAACAAAGAAAAAAACTGCACTCCTTATGTATCTACTAAAATGGTGGTAACAGAGGGTCCATCAGGGGCATAATGTGACGGAAGCTTAGACGGTGATAAAGCTTGAAGCCTGGAAAGCGATGAAGAGCAAGACGAAGAGCTTTGAAAATGAGAGCTTAGTGGAGTTCCCAGTTGATATGCCATCGTCTGTTGTTGGAACAGTCTTAGACGCACCACCTGTACCAACAGAACAAACATGTACATATAAGTCTAATTTATAGAATTGTAGCTAACGCTATTGGGATTCCAAAATTTACATGTTAGCAAGTTAAAAGCACTCGTTACTTCTTATACCTGAAGGAGAATCTGATGTTCCTGATGGGGAGTCGGCGGGAGAAGAAGCTTTAGGTTAACAAAATATCAATCAATCAGAACGTAGAAATTGAACCAGAGCAGAAATGTTCAGAGAATTTTCTTTCCTTGCTAAAAAGAGAGTTCTAAGGAAACTTAATTTTCTTACCATTGCACTGGCTAGCAGGGGGAGTCTTAACATTGCAAGCTGTTGGGAGAGCCATGGCCTGAGTCTGATTAACACTGACTCCAAGTGATGAGGCACCACCGTTAAGGACCTCGCAGAGGCACTGAGGCTGTGACCTCACAACATTAGCAAGCTGGGAGCAGCATGAAGAAGATGGCTTGGATGAGTTTCCTTGTATATAATCCAGGCATGGAGACATGCTAACAAGCACATTGGTGCAACTTGAACTTGATTGTGCCACAGCTCCTGTCCATAAAGTCGCTGCAACTATAACCACCGCCGCAAGCATTGCTCCCTTCATGCTTCTAGCTGCCATTGCTTGTTGTAGGATTTGCTTGGGACAACTTGGAGTTTTTAAGTCTTGAAATGTTAAAAGTGAGGGAAGTCTGGGTCAACGGACTATTGTATGTGGCTTGTAGGGAGAAGACAGGGGGTATGGTTTATAAAGGGGAAATGTGACCAAAGGGAGGCAGCTGTGCTTTGTATTGTTCACCAACTTTTCCTACTTCATAGCAGATTCTTTGGTAAACAACTCCAACTTTGGAACTTTATAAAATGAGTTTATAATAAAGTCAGCCTTAAAGTGTCTCTCTCTATTTTATTCAGATGGTGGGTTGCACTCCTTTAAAGAATATGCAATGCATCAGATATCAAATTTTCTTTTCTGTTAAAGCGGGCTAAAAGGATTTATACCTACTACTTTATTATATGCAAGGCTATGGCGAGAGTATTTTCCTTGAAAGCTGTATAATGAACACGTGGAAGCAAGAAATTCCAGAATCCACCAATCAACCTGATAAAGGCAACATAGACATTTCTTGTCCAAGACAATATAAATTCAGCGAAGCAAAATCCAAGAGGGCTCCTTTAAAGAATAAAGAAAAAGAAAAGGTCGGTTGGGTGGTGTTTATTAGGGTCAGATCTATTTTGGATTTGCTAAAACAGGGAATGACAAAAAAGATAAATACCATTTGAGTTTTTAACTGATGACGACTTGTTCATGAAGAAGAGTAAAGCTAAGAATAATCCAAAAATCCCTGAGATGGCTGACGGTTCCAAGATTGGTGAGTAATGACTGAAAATATCAAGAAAAGAAAAAAGCACAGGAGTTAACGTGCTGTTAATAAACTTTCATTTATTGGACAGATGGCATAATTTTATAAAGGGGGCAGGAAATGAGGCACCAATTCGAGGCAGAAGATTTGCATTCGAAACTTGAATACTACCCGGATCCGTTTCAAACTAATTACCTGCTCATGTTCATAAGACTACACTAAATTACTACTGTTTCTTAAAGTTCTTCAAAGTTCCTTTTTTGTTTTTGCTGTATTTTCATTAGTTACTACTCGTGAGTTATTTCATCCTGATCTTTATTTCTCTTAAAAACATTTACTATCACCAAATTAAAAGATCATTACCTTATTACTATATGGATTAATCGTTAATACATCAACAGTGTATATTAAGTGTTTAATTAGATATATTTTTGGTACAAATGGGGTATTACCCTATTATATTTACTGCTACATGTTCGCAGAAAAATTTGTCAAAAAATTGGCCTACCCGCCGAAACTTATCCCCTTAAGCCATAATTCCTGTTACCTTTTATGGGGTTTAGGGGATGTTGAGGGATTTGTTCATAATTAAAAATCAATTCAACACAGTAATGATTGAAATTAACTTGGAGTGGCCCAAGTCCCAGGCCCCAAACTTTAGGCGGTCCAAGTGCTATTGAGGTATTCTACATAATTAATTAAGAAGCCCAGCTAGACAAATAGTTTGCGTCAGTGCTCGCAACTAGAATTACCTGTGTCACATTCACATACATTGATACAAAGATCGCAGGAATGGTATATTGCTGATGCCTGATATTGCCTTTGTGCATAAATGCATGGAGAGTAGTAGTTTGCTTTGACTTGGGTGTCTTCAAATTTTGCCTGTCAACCGACACGTGGATGGAAATCTGAATGTGATCAACCAACATTGTGTGAGATCGATGTTCTTAAATTTGTCTATTTTCAATGGTCGTTACCATATTTCAGGTTACTTCTGTTGTATATTATTAGCCTTACGTTCATACCTCTATTAGGATATGTAATATTAATGGCTTGGATTTTGAAAAAGCAGGGCCTTCTCCATTTGTCTACAGAATGTGAAGAAATAATTGTTATTATTATTGAGGTCATTGTTGTTGGATGATTAAAACCGTTCCAATCCATTGTCACCCTTTCTAACCTCAGTGTGGACATCAATATTTAAGTTGCAATTTAGCTGATGTCGTAACGTGCTGGATCCAATAACCTGATCGCTAGATGTGGGGAAAAAACACAAGTTAGGAGTCCCCACCAATTATATTTTCTAAGTACGATTGGTCACCTATTACCTCAGTTTTAATCGATAAAATTTTAAATTAATTTTATATCCGTCGAAAGAATGAAAACTGGTCTATGATTTTTAAAGATGGGTTCGGGAGTGTGGTTAGCACGGAAAAGAGTTAGCCCCTCCGTGGTACCCGTTTCACGAACGGTACCATTTAATCTTAAGTTATCCTATTGTAGCCCACCCTTGATTTTATTCTTATATTTCCTTAATCCTTACTTATTAATTAATTCTTTATTATATTAGCTGATTGACTCTTTTATTTGGTTTCACGAATACACATAATATAGTAGTAAAATAATATTATCATTTGTTCAATTTTAATTGATGAGGTTGGCAATCTTTTATTGAAAAATTGTTCGTAGATCATCCTAACACTTTGATGAAGTCTAGAAGTTTTCCTCACTTATGAATATCTTGGGAAGAACTAGTCTCTATGAGCTCTTCGAAGAAATCTCATTATCGAAATTTCTGTTCCATTAACAACATGAACATGACATGTTATGACAAGATAAAATGATGATATCGACATGAACGCGTTTATTAATTTAGTTGGTTTGTTATTCATGCAATAATATGTTTAATAATTTAAGGTGATTTATTATCTTATTCATATATTTATTATAATTTTTTTCTAATGAATATTATTTTTTAATAACGATTATTTGAGTTAATGGGTATTAGAGTATAGAGTTCGGATTTATCCTGACACTTCGATGAAAATCCATCTCAAACTCCGCACTTGAGAAATCCACCCAAAAAAGATAATTTTTTATCTTTTTTAACTGAAATTCTATCATCGGATCACTTAAAATAATCATTTCATTTTTTTATAATAATTATATTTACATTATATATTTTTCATTTATTATATTTACAGGTATCTAAATATATTTATAATATAAATATTTCTTCCTTTTTTTTATCCTATCATTCTCATTCACTTATTATTATTATTATTATTATTATTGCTAAACTAAAACTATTATTGGTTTCTTTACTATTTGTTCACTTATTTTATATATATATATATATATATGTTCTTCATAACTATGCATTTTTACTATTTTTGATTTATTTTTGTGTGTGTTTATTTTGATTTTCTAACATTAAAATAGGCATTCATATTATGATATATATATATATATAACCTTTCTTAACATGATTTAAATTATAACAAAAATATATTTTAATTAAACAAAGTGAGTTAGACCCAAAATCAATTGAAACAAGCCCAAATCAAAAAGAAGGAGTATATCTTTCTAGGCTCAGGTTGGCCCAACTCAGAGACCCATAGAAAGCCCAAAATTGCAGCACAAGATCTGCTCCCAAGGCCCACAATACTGCTCTCAAAAGGCACCGTTTGGTGCCTTTGACACCATTCCAAACAACACCGTTTAGGCCTTGACCCTTTCAATTCCCCCACTCCACTAAAACGGGGCCGTTTTGCACTCTTATGTCTGGCTATAAACGCTTATTTTCTTTTCTCTCTCTTCACTTCCCACTCTGATTTTCTCTCTGTAGCGCCATTCCTCCCATTTCTCTCTAAGGCTTCCAGTTGCTCATTTTCTCCTTCTCTCCCACCGTTCACCTTTGTCAGCTACCCAAGTGACCAGATCTAAGAACCCTCTAAACCGCACTCTCCTTGCAGGCCTTTTCCTCTTCTCCCTCTTCGCCGGCCTCTCCTTCTCTCTTAAAATCTCACCTTCGATTACTTTCCCTAAAGCTTTCCTCTCTCTTTTCCTTTCACCCAAAAGTTCCCTTTTTCTCCCTCACTTCTTCGTCGTCGGCTACCCAACCTTCAAACCCTCCAACAAGATCACAAGTCTCCCTCACCCAAACAAATCCGAACCCAAAATCCTAGGCCACCGTCGTCTCTTCCATTTTCTTTTCCTTTTTGTATATTTTTTGTATTTTTTAGTTGTGATTTTTTATTTTTCTTTGATTGTGGCTAGGGTAGTCTGCTGGTAGTTCAAGATTTTTTGGTTCCTTTTTTTGGTTTGAAAGATTTGTGTTTTTGTTGTTTGAATCTGGCTTTTTTTGTTTATGAAAGATTGGGTTTTTTGAATCGTTTCTTGGTCTTCAAAAGTCTCCCCTGGTTTTCAATCCGGCTTTTCCTTTTATGCGTGGGTTTCAAAGGCTTCAAAGTTTGATTGTCCAAACTTTTGGACAATCAAAAGCCTTCAAGTCAAAAAAAACCCACCGGAAATGACCCCAAATCCCGGCTGTCTGAGGAGCATTCAATGCTCTGTATATTGTTGACAATGGAGGCCGCGTGCTTCCAGCCCCTCTTTTTTTTTTTCTTAAAATTTTGGTTTAATTAATTTATTTTATTTTATTTATCATTCATTATTAAGAAAGGTGTCTACAGCTGATGGAAACAACAATATACTCATATACTTCCATTAAGCATACATCACAAGTAGGAATACAACCCTGAACAACAATAAGTGGGAACCGTTGCTGCCTGGTAGTAGTAGTACCCTAGTAGGTAAACAAGCTCCTAGTTTTCATAAAATGCTCAACATAAGGTGATAAGAGAAATGTATGAAGCAATAAACAGAGTGAAGAGAGTGAGAGTAAGCGGCATTTTCATAATATTTCCATTTGATGTGCTGTTTTCTTTTGTAGGGACAGTTTTAGACCCAGTTCCTGCATATATTCATGTGTTAATAGCATAAATCGTCAGGAAAGAGAAATCAGAATTCTTCATATGCTACTGATTAGCATTACAACCAAAGCGTAGAGTTTAAGCAGCGTTAATGATCTAGACTTTCACATCAATTTTGGGATTAATTTCAACATTTCTCCTGGAAGTAGCTCAAGGTGTAATCACAAAATTACTTGCCGCTTAACCAGAGCCTGAACTGTTATTTCTACTTAATTATATGTGAATTTGCAAGTTCTGTCTACCTGAAGGAATGCTTGGCATTGATGATGTAGCTGGAGTGTCAGGTGTCTCATCTGAACTATCAGCTGGAGGACTTGCTGTGGAGCTCACTGGGGGAGCTGCTGGACCATTGGCAGCTGGTAAAAAATCAAGTTAAGTATCCAGAGTATTTATACTACCTTTCTTGGGGAATGTGAGGTACTGTTTAAGTTTTAACTTGACTTTACCGTTACACCTGCTAACTGGGGGTGTCTGCACATTGCAAGCTCCGGGGAGTGACAGAGCTCGAGTCTGATTGATGGTAATACCTAGTGATGAGCCGCCACCACTGAGTGCTGAGCAAAGACACTGTGGCTGTGATTGAACTACGCTAGAAAGCTGAGAGCAGCAAGATGATGCCGGGGTTGTCGAATTTCCTGCAATGTAGTTTAAGCACGGGGCTAACCCCATGAGCACACTGGTGCAACCAGACTGAGCTGTGGCTTTATAACAAAGCATGCCTACAAGAACCAGGGCTAGACCCAACTTGACATTTTTTAAAGCCATTTGGAGGTAGGGTCTCGTAGGATATTATGGTACTAAGAGCTTAAGTAGCAAAGTTAAAAGATGGAATCCTGTCTCCCCGAAGGAGAATAGATGGAACATATATAGAACCTTAAACGGCAAGAGATCATTGTATTAGTTGCATTCGGTGGCCAACTTTTCCTAAATCAGGAGTCATTTGGTAGAACAGCTTTGAGAACCTCAACCATTCTTCCAATGCAAGTCTTTCCTCTACAATTTACACCGCTATCCGACTCACCTAGCTTTAATTTCTCAAACCAACTAACCAAGGGGAAATAATGGCAATCCAAGTCTATAACAGTTGGCCTATGGGTTGAACGTACAAATTTTCAATGAAAGCAGGAGTAATGTGATTTTCACGCAAGTGTCTAAAGACACTTGATTTAGATTACTAATAATTATTATTTCTATAAAAGTGTTTTTATAGTAGTATAATATCATACAGAGAATAATGAAAACAATTAAAACGAGTAAAACAATTATTTCATGTAATGGCAATGGAAGTAATTGGGAACAAGTGATAGGATTTATATGTTAGTTTCACTTTTGATTGTTCTTGAGAGTTTGACTGAATGAGCTATATAGAGGTAGGTAATTAGAAAGTCTTACTCTTAACATTTTTCTGAAGTACATATAAGAGTTTCTCCACCATTCCATTTTCCCTTTTACTTTGTTCTTGCCTACATTTTTCCTTTTACCTTTTAAAACAAGTTTTATTACACTACTTTTTTTTTTGAAAAGTAGTTGTTTTATTGATTGTGCCCTGCAGCTAGTATGCATTCCCACAGTCTTAGACTATGATTCTAAGACTTTTAGTGGCATAAAAACTGTAGCTTGGACATTTGAAAATCACTGTACACATGCTTCATGACATAGTTGCAAAACTAAGCATAAGGCATCAAGAAAAACAAAAAGAGAAAATTGTGAGAAATAGGCATTTTCATAAGATGATTTCAGAAATAACCAATCATATAAAGTTATCTGTTTTTAGCCAAAAATAAATATGAGTATACCAAAATGCCCTAAAAAACATCATGACAAATTAAGCTCTCGATATCTCCCTCCCGCCATAGAGAAAATCAAAATAAATGCTCAACTGTTTACGATCGCTCATCTTTCTCTCTCAGCTCTCTGAACTGTATCAACTTTGTCAACTCTTTGTTAAGCGCCATCATCATCAGCTCTCTCAGCTCTCTAAACTATATGAGCTTTGTCAATTATCTTTTGAGCACCATCGTCATCGTGCTGTGGTCTATCTCTCGGCATCTGACCATATTGTTGTCGATAAACAGACCTTATAGCAAAGATAACATCAAGGTATGTTATTGGGTTTATTGTTGCAACACATAAATTTCTGAAACTTTTTGTGTAAATTAGAACATGGGTTAGAAACATTACCTAGAGTTGTTACATGCCATGCATCTATAAAGCATATTGCATGTGAAAAATATACTGGAATAACATGTGTTAGCACATGGCGTCTAACATTTTTATTTAACATGGCGTGTAACATGTTGTGAACATGGCGTGTAACATTTTTGAACAAGGCGTGTAACAATTTGTGAACTTGCGTGTAACATTTTTGACAAGGAGTGTAACAATTTTTGAACTTGCGTGTAACATTCTTGAATAATGCGTATAAATAGCATAGTGTTGAACTTGCATGTAACATTTTTGAACATGGCGTGTAATATTTTTTAAACATGACGTGTAATAACATGACTGGTAAAATTTTGAACACGGCATGTAATGTATAAAATGATTGACAAATTTTTTGTTCTCGTTAATTTCAGTAGGGTTCCAATTGTGCGACTTATGATAAGACACGGTGGCCAGTGGGTGGATGGCATTTACAAGGGTGGTGAGTCACGAATACAGGGGGTTAGGAGTGATTTATTGTTTGCGGGCTTGATGAAATTGGTTGAAAATGTTGTTGGAGTAAACGTAGAAATTGACAAGATTGAGTTACATGCATTGATCAGTACACCCGGAGAGCTATCACGCCCAATTATCAAGGACGATAAGGATGTTGCATTAATTCTGTTAGAACAAAGGAATGTTCCGATTATGTATCTCAACATTAAGGGATGGCAAACAAATGTTATGTCATATGAAGAAGCTGACAACATGATAATCAGCTCAATGAAAATGAGATTTACAATGCTTCACATAAACCATAGCATTCGGTCTGTAACCCACAACAATTTCAATTGACATGTGCACAAGAGTTTGTGCAGCTCGGTAGACAAACGACATTCATAGAACAGTTGGCTGCACAATTTCAATCAGGATGTGCATCGAACCAATTACTTACTTCTCTCCAACAAATGCAGCGATCGGGTGAAACTGTAGAGGGTGTAATGCCATTTTCAAATGAGAATATGACACTTGAGGATGACACTGCGATGTTGGAGGGTGACACTGCGATGCTCGATGATAATACTGCATTTGATGAGGGAAATGAGTATTTGTTCCCTACCGATGAAGATAGATTTGATGGCAATTCAGATGATGAGCCTGATGAATGGCATGATGACAGTTCAGATGATGACTAGCTTTATGACAGTGACATTCCGATTTGCAATAATGTTGAAGGCCAAATGGAAGCTATTAGAGGTGTTGATGTAGGAGATGTTCAGTGTGATGACCCCATATACAATAACCCTTCGCTAATGAGAACAGGATTCGTTCCCCTGATACATTGCTCGATGACAGTTATTAGAAAAGAGGAAATGCAAGAATATCTTGTACGTGGGTAATTCCAAGTGCAGAAAGGTTCTCCTTCCAAACAATGACCACCGAAAAGTTGACATGTGCCGATGATCGTTTATACAGAGAAAAAAATGCTTTCCTCGAAGGTTGAGTTGAAACGAGCTTTGAACATGTTGGCTCTAAAAGAGTAATTTGTGATAAGAGTAAAAAGGTCATGTAAAGGTCGTTATGAGGTTGGTTGCAAAGACAAAGCATGCAAGTTCGGTGTGCGTGCAACGAAGTTACTTGAAAGAGAATATTGGCAAGTTCGGACGTTCCACAAAGTACACACGTGTATTGTCGATGGTTTGCAAGGGCGATTTCCAACTGCGAGTGCGAAAAAAATTGGTGTACTTATATCACACAAGCTTCAGGCTAATGGAGTAACATTGAGACCTAAAGACATAATTAGTGAGATGAGGGTTCAATGGGGATTGAAATGCTTGTATTGTAAGGCCTGGCAAGCGAAAGAGTATGCGGAGAGGCTTGTTTTCGGTCCCTCAAAGGAGTCATTTCAAGTACTACCCTTGTATTTTTATATGTTGGAACAAGAAAATCTCCGTAGAGTCACTGTAGTGGCTACTGATGAGGCAGAAGATTCAAATATTGTTTTTGGTCATACGGGGCTTGTATTTGTGGGTTTAAGGATGTAATGCATTTTACAGTTGCAATAGATGCGACACATCTGAAAGGCAAGTTCAAGGGTGTTTTGTTTGTCACTGTATGTAAAGATGCGAACGAGTGTGTATATCTAGTTGCATTTGGCATCGACCATGTTGAAGACGAAGACTCATGGATGTGGTTTCCTAGCAAGCTTCGTGATACGGTTGGTTGTCCTGAAAATACTATGTTAATTTCTAATCAGCATCTCGACATTAAGAAAGTAATCCAAAATGCATATCCAGAAGCGCACCATGATTTATGCGGTTACCACTTGAAGAAAAACTTTAAAAATAAGTTCAAGGGCGATGACGTTTCTATGATTTTCACCCTTGCTCGAGATTGCTATAAGGTTTTCAATTTCAACAAACATATGAACCAGCTGAAGCAGATTCACGCGGAAGCCCACATTGACCTTATGAGAATAAACTCTGAGAGATGGGCACGTGCATGTTCACCGGCAAGGTGATACCAACTCATGACATCCAACATTGTGGAATGTGTTAACTCATGCTTAAAGCATGCAAGACAAATGCCAATCACTGTATTGATCGAGTTCATCAAAGACATGTTCCAGCGTTGGTTCCATGATTGGTACGAGGAGGCCGTCAAGATGACCACGCCCCTCAACCCTTGGGTTACGAGGCAGTTGAGCAAACGGTTCAATGATGCACATTGTTTTGTAGTTAAACCTATCAATCGAGTAGAGTTCGAAGTTAAAAATGGGAAGATGAACGGACTTGTAAACCTGTCCAAGAAGACATGTTCATGTTGTGAGTTCTAAACAGATTTACTGCCATGCAGCCATGCCATTACAACAATAAGGTCAGAATATCTGTATTTCTTATTTGAACCCTAATTGATATAGCATTTACATTGTGCTTGAACATTGAGTTCATTGTATTTTTAGTTAAATGCAAATGTGAAGCCATTGAATTTTGCGTTGACTACTATAAAACAATCATTTTGGTGGAGCGTTATGCGGGGTCCATTCGCTTAGTAAGGCATCCTAGTGAGTGGGACATCCTTCTTCATGTGAAACAAATTGTCGTGTTACCACCACATTGGCGAGGCCAAGCAGGAAGATCTAGGAGGAGAAGGATTTCATCGGCTGGTGAAGGCAGTCGAGCACGGAGATGTTCGCAATGCAAGATGTACGGGCATAATAGACAGAATTAACCATCCCCATTTGTAGTTTCATCCACAAATTCGACACCATTTCCTAGTCAATGGACGTTTCCACGAGTACGATGACCGAAAGCATGTTCAAGTTGCAGACAAACCGATCACACACGCAACAATTGTCTAATACGCAAGACAATGTTTGAAAGCGTAGGGTGTGTTGTGGATGAAGACAACTTGTCGGCATACTAAATGTTATGAGCCATGTGCAATACCTTTCTGACAATTTCCTCTTGCAATTTCTTACATTCATTCATATTTTGCGTTTATTAGTTTCCTCTTGTGGATGAGTCTTTATTTTTTTTATTAATTTTGTAGATATATTATTTGATTATTCATTTCATTTTGTTCGTAGTTTTGAGCTGTGAATAGACTTGCGAAGTCCCTATACTGTTCGAGTAGATTATTATTGATATGCTTATTAATACGCCAAATATTTAATTGTAAAAGATTTAGGGTGTTGAAAATATATATAAATATTTTTTTACTTGATTATTTGATTGTAGAATATGTAAGTTAATTTATCATTTTGATAAAAATTAAGTTTATTGGTTCCATCTTATTTTATTAATATTTAGGGTGTACAGGAGTGTTGGCTGTTTTATAAAAAGAGATGTGTTTGACTTTGATTTTTTGTGCTAAAAGTCTAACCATCTTGTTGTAGACTTCAAACAGCATTATAATCTTCGCTTAAAGGAATTTAGGGTTTTTAACTTTTGAAAAACACACTTAATAATATGAGAAGTCGGTTACTTATATTTTCGTCCTCATACATTGAAATTTCTTTCAAGTTAGTCCCTGAGCTGAAAATTTTTTTCCACTTTAGTCCCTATTTTTTCGTTGGTGGGAAAAATTATAATTCATTCGGAGGACTAAATTGAACTAAATGGGAGAGTACGGGGACTACCCCGATCTTGTCAACATTTTATCAGCCACATGCTGTAATTGGTAGATGTCGATGACATCTTGTGGTGATTGTAGACACCTATTTCAAAAAAATAATAATAAATAATAATAAAATATAATAAAAAAATAAAAGTAAGAAATAAATTTTAAAAAAATTAATAAAAAAATGGATGAACAGGAAGGGACTGAGCGTGTGCTCAGCCCCTTCCCCAGTCCATCATTACAGGGCATGAATGCCCCTGAAAGGCAGCCGAGTTTGAGGAGGAGCGGTCACCTCCGGCTACCAACCCCTCCAATTTGTCAGAGCATGATTTCACTTTTGGATTGTCTAAATTTTTGGATAATCTAGTTCTTAAAAAAAATGAGGGGGAAAACAATTTGAAGGGGAGAAAACAAAAAAAGAAGACTAAAAAACGATTCAAAAAATGAGAGAGCCAATATGAAAAAAGGATTCAAACCAAAAACCTACAAAAAATTAAACCACAAACCAACCATCAACAAAATCCTAAACTACCAGCAGTCTAGCAGCCCTAACCATAATCAACAGCAAATAAGAATCACAACAAAAAAATACAAAAAGAAAAAGAAAATGAGAGAGAAGGCAGTGGCTTAGGATTTTTAGGTTCGAATTTATGATCTTTGTGGAGAGATCAGGTTAGGAGAGGCCGACGGAGAGAAAATGGGAGACTCGGTTGGGTCACCGACGACGAAAAGGGCAGAGGAAAAGAGAGGTCGACGGGGAGGACTTTTGGGACACCGATTACTAGCCAGAGATAGGGGAAGCCGCCGGCTTAAGGTAGAGAGAAAAAAAGGTGAAAGCAGTGCCGTGCACCAGATTCGGTGACGTTGGAGATCTGGCCGACTTAAAGGTCGGTTTTAGAGAGAAGAGAGAGCATTCGGTCAGCTAGAGAGAGAAAATAAGAGGGGAAAATAAGATAAGAGAGAAAAAAAGGGTTTACATACTAAGGCTTGGAACCTAAACGACGTCGTTTGGAAGGGAACCTAGTGGGCCAACAAAACGGGCTTGGGGAGCTCCTCCCTTGGACTGGTCTTCTTGGGTCACAGCTTAAGCCCAAGTTAGGTAAAGGTTTTATCTATTTATTTATTTATTTTTAGATTTGTATGACTTGGGCTGGTCCATTTTGTTTAATTTTAAAATTATTGTATAATGGTGTAAGATTGAATTCAAATTATTTTGGTATAATATTTTAAAAATTGCTAGGTAATATTTTAGAGTTAGGAAACTAACATAAACAGAAAAGCATGTAAATAATAATAACAAAAAGATAATAAATTAAAAATATATTAAAAAATGCATAGTTATAGGAAGAATTTAAATCTAGGAGAATATTTATTGGAAATATACAAACCTTGGTACATGAAACATACATATAAAACAAAAACTAAATGTCTAAATAAAGTATAGTTGTAGTAGTGGATTTAGTAGCTAGAGAAATAAATAAATAATAAAAAGAAGGAAAGATAAATAAAAAAGGGAAAAAGAATAAAGAGACATGGGAGTAGGTAAATGGTTAATAAATAAACAAGTACAATAAAACTATAACAAAGTAAAAGAAAAAGTAAATGTTTGTCAATAAAGGTTAAAATGATGAGGTAAAAATATACTAATTATAATAATAAAATTTATGTCTTAGATTAATATTAATAGTTAATTGAATTTTAATT